>NC_061815.1:47479872-47779872 GCF_021462225.1 Girardinichthys multiradiatus
AAAAAATGGAGGGGAATGGGGCATTACCTCATCTCCTTTATACAAACCAGAGACACATAAGCAAAGCTACATCAGGGTAGGTGGGATACTATAACAACATTGGACACATTGTTATACTATTCCACCCACCTTAATGAGGATCCTTTCGGCGTGGCGATCCCGTAGCCTTTGGAGTCCAGGTTACCTCCAACCTTCATGGTGTCGCACGGCTTTCGCTGCTCGATGTATTCGTTCATGGTGGACTCCAACAGGTAGGCATACTTCCCCTTAGACTTGCGGACTCTCTGGACCCCTTCGGCTGTGGTTTTCACAAACACAGAGGGTTCTGCACTGCGCATGTATGTCCACATTTTGTCAAAGAGGGCAATTTTTGAGCGCTGTGTTGAGAAAAAAACAGTAAAAACAAGGGTGAGTAAACACCTTTATTAGTAATGTCAGCAACTTCAGTTATTTCATCCTCTTAAGATTGTGTTTTCTTCTCATTTCAGTGAACATGAGCAAACTTTACACCTCCATTAAAATGCATTGATCCCCTTACAGAGTTCTTGTGTTTCCTTTCCTAGTCACGATTGAACCTTTCAGATAGATGTTGTGAAAAAGTGATTACGCCGTAAACCTAATTACTAATTGTGCCATCCTTTGCAACTTTTCACATTGGTTTGGAGAAATTATGAACATAAACAACCTGTTTAAGGTCACATCACATCTTTTCAATCAGATTTATGGTCAGAAGTTGGCTTAAGCTATTCTCAAACTATCATTTATGTGCTTCATTGTTCTGCTGCATAACCTGATTGTGCAATTTCCTGACTGGTAGAGAGTGGAATTCATTAGTTTCATTAGTTACTCCAAGTTTTTGGTGTACTAAACAAGCAAAGTAGCCCAAGACCATTTGACCATTTTCACATTTATTTATTTCATTCATTTAAAATCATATGCAAAAAAGCATTTGTAATGAATGAAAAGCAAAAGAAAGAAGCAATGGCTTATATTGGCCCCCGATCAACAAAAAATGATGTATGATTCCAGTTTTTTGAGCTATCCAACACATCTGTACTATCAAATCATAATATCATGATAACAACAATTAAAAACAAAAATTGACCCGCTACTCTGCAGAATTATATTTTTGTAACATCATATTTTTATCATACCACATCATACAACAACCATGTTGGAATGTAGGTATGATTTTTCTGGAAAAACGTTATGATATTTTTCTGAAGTTTTTTCCTTCCAAAAATTTCTAAAGAATAATTTCCTCCTGCAGATGACACCCCAGTTATTGGTCTGGTCCAGAACAACGACAAGTCTGCATAAAGACAGGAGGTGGATTGGCTGGTCCACTGTTGCAGTCAGAACCACCTTGAGCTGAACTTGCTCAAGCCTGTGGAGATGATGGTGGACTTCTGGAGAACTCTCCACTCCACTGCCTCCCCTCATCATTCTCAACAACACTGTGTCAGCTGCAGATTACTTCTAGTTAATAGGAATCACCTTTTTCAGGAACCTGAGATGGCCTTCACACATTGACACTGTGTGAAGGTGACAAATAGATACCACAGAAGGCCCAGCAGAGACTGTACTTCCTTTGGCAACTCAAGAAGTACATCGTGCCACATGAGCCGCTTGTCATCTTCTACACATCCATCACTGGGTGGTCCATGAAGCATCCATAAAACAGTACAAGCCCAGAGTGCAACAAACAGTCAGGTCTGCAGAGAGGGTCAACAGGGCTGACCTTCCCTCCATTCAGGACTTGTACAGGTCTAGGGTCAGCTAAAGGACAGCTAACAGCTCTGCAGACCCCAACCATCTCGCAAACAAACTGTCTAGATTTTTACCTTCAGGCTGGTGCTACAGAGCACTATTCGAAAAAGCCCGCTGTCACAATGACAGTTTCCTTCTCTAGGTTGTCTCTCAGATGAACACTTAACAGAGTGCCCAGATCAATTGATCCTATGCATATTTGCACCAATTCAACCAATACCTTCTCTTTTGTAAAAACACTGTATTTACAAAATCTTTGTCAAGTCAAATTCCTTGTTTTATGTGCACAAACCTAGCCAAAAAAGTTGATTCTGATTCCTAAAACTCCTGAGCATCAAGACTTGTTTGGATAATGTGAGTAAGGCCTTTGTTTTATGTTTTTTTTTTTTTTTTGTTCACCAAAGGTTTTCACCTTGGAACTCTTTCTTATTGTGGAATCATGAACAATGACCTTAACTCAGGCAAGTGAGCCCTGCAGAGCTTTAGATGTTCGGTCTGGGTTTTTTTCTGAACTATTGGTGATTCAAGTACTTGCCTTTAAAGTAATTCTGGTAGGCTGAATACTCCTAGGAAGGTTCACCACTGTATTGTGTTTTCTCCAATTGGCTGTCACAGTGGTTGGCTGAAGTTACCAAAGCATTAGAAATTGCTTTATTACCATTTCCAGACTAATAGATTTTCATGCTAATGAAGACACAGATTGTGTCGAGATGTTACTTAAAGATGGACACAAGAGGGAGGACAGACTTTTAAAAATGGTCAGGTTTTCATGTTGTCAGAGATGTTTTATTTAAGTGATTTCTTAATTCTACAGATCTAAAACTTATCAGATCTGGGTGTGGCAAAGGTATTGAATCAAAAAAGTGTGGTTAATCATAATTAATTTTGGATTTTGCAAGGGAGACACATTTTACATTTTCACATATGGAAACATTTGTTAAGACATAATTTTCCTTTCAGAAATTAAACTTTTTTAAAATAGCTTTTTGTATTTACTTAGAATATCTTTGTCTGATAAGAACATTTCTTTGATAATCGGAAACATTTAAGTGTGTCAAAAAAAGCATAAACATTAGAAATCTGTAATGGGCCCAATACTTTCCCACTATACTGCATATACAAACAATTGAGATGTTTTTTTGCTTTAACAGACTTGAGTGAAGAAAAAAAATATTGGCCATGGTATGCTGAAAATAGTGGTTTCCATGGCTACAGACAAAAGAAACACTGAGTGTCTCTTACCCTGAAAAACTCTTTAGTGGAGCCAGAGTCCAGAGTTCCATATGCTATCTCCGTCTGTTTGGCCAGATCCTCCGCACTTTCAATGGGAGAAACCATTCTCTCGACAGTCAGAAAGGCAGCCAGGTTAGCCGTGTAGGAGGAGATAATGATTAGAGTGAAGAACCACCAGACACCACCAACAATACGCCCAGACAGGGATCTATGGCAGAAAAACAAAAAAAATGAAAGGATTTATTTCCAAAAGATCACTATCAGCAACATATTCATCTGCTTCAATTAATTGACATTAGCTGCTAAACTTCAAGCATTTTCTCCTAACTCTTAGCGTTTATTTTGCGGGAAACAATGTCATTTAGAATTCAATATTAATAAACAAGGGCTGCATGGTGGCGCAGTTGGTGGCACTGTTGCCTTGCAGCAAGAAGGTCCTGGGTTAGATTTCTGGCCGAGGGTCTTTCTGCATGGAGTATTCTCCCTGTGCATGCGTGGGTTCTCACCGGGTACTCTGGCTTCCTCCCACAGTCCAAAGACATGCCTGTTAGGTTAATTGGTCACTCTAAATTGCCATTAGGTGTATGAATGAGTGTGTGCATGGTTGTTCGTGTGTTGCCCTGTGATGGAGTGGCGACCTGTCCAGGGTGTACCCCGCCTCTCGCCCGTGGACTGCTGGAGACGGGCACCAGCTTCCCCACGACCCACTATAATAAGCGGTAGTAAATGACTGACTGACTAAATAAGCAAGGGAGTGCAGCTGTGGGCCAGTGCACCAGTTGTCCAGCCATACCTCGGTATGTATGTATGCATGTTTATTTAATTCCTTTCTATTCCTATTTCATACCCATGCACTTCTGCTATGTCATGTCGATCTATTTTCCATACTAGTAAAGTAATCACATAAAATATGGAGACAATCAGTCAGAAAATAACCTGGATCTAGTTTGAATTTATTGTATATGATCTCAAAACTTTGCAATACACTCTAGTCTGATTTATTGTGGGTCTGATCACCGACCGGGCCAGCTGACTCTTACTAAATATAATCAAATCAAAACAACTCTAGGTGTAAAACTGCAATGTTCCGAAATGGCAAAAAGGCACCTTTTCAATATATAAGGCAATAAAACTGAGTTTTTGTCTCCTGTGTAAATATGGCATGTATAAGATATAAAAGTGACCAAAGTTTAAAAGTTTAAGCAGTTGAACTACATGTTCTAAATTGGCAACACATTGTTTGGAAACATACAACATTGATTTAGAGTCATGTTGACACCCTTCACATCATCAGGGTGTGAGGTAAAGGGCATGTCAAGTCAGGCTGATTCATCTCTGTAGTACACAACTCTAAACTCACTGCTCAGCACCAGAATCAACGCTCAAAAGTTCTCAATTCTACCAAATTATACCAGTTTAATACTATGCTAAACTATTACCAGAATGTGAACAAAAATGCATCTTGAATACAGTTTTCTTCTTTAACTACTAAGTAAGAATTCATTGCACAAGATGAGCTTTTATATCTGCTTGATGAGTGTTCTCTCATCAAGCAGATATAAAAAGCATTTTATTTATTTAATGTGCAACACATTAGGCTTACTGCTAAAACACAGAAGCAATGCCTTGGCTAATACTGCAATTATTTATTTTAAGTTTTACATTTTCATTGCTGATTGGAAAGTTTTTTGCACATCAGTAAAATACACAAGCTTCAATCTGTGATTTCAGTGTAGCTGTTAATGTATTATTTATGAGCATAAAACAGATTACTGAGCGTGTCTGTCAAGCTATATAAAATAAGGTGTCAAATGTCTTTGATCGACATATGAATCAGAACCGTTGTTGCCAATGTTCAAAAATATTTGTTTTGAAAATACACTTGTCCGTGTGCCTTTACAGTATCAATTATTGTTTTTGTTTGCACTGAAAATAATAATAGGAAGAAACACTAACATAAGAATTTCATTTTTCATCAAGTGTTGTCTAATTTCTTCATGTGTCAATTATTTTAGGGATAGCTGATTAATTTAATTCATTGCTGCAGGTATGAATTTGTCCATTTAGTACCTGTGATTTACTGGGATAATATGCTAATATGCAGAAAAATCCTTTTTAATATTTTTAGAAGTAGACATGGGCTGATTAAAACTACAAATAAACACCAAGGTTTTTAAAAGCCAAAGACATTTCTGTCATTCCATTCCTTTGGTTTATTTTTTTCAATCCAGTGAAACTGACAGAGTAACCAGTTTTTTTTTTCTCTGGCTTTATGTAGTATAGAGTAATGTTCTTCCTCTGTCTGTTGAAGTTTAATGCCAGCAAGATGACTAACAGAAGACGTGTATGTATCAAAATAAAAATTAAAACCAATAAACAAATGTAGCGGAAAGCATTACTCTAGGTGTTTTAGTTCATTTGTTATATTAGTTGGGAAAACTGTTGAAAATAGCCACTGGCATGGATGGAGAAACTGTGCCAAGTTTTAGTTGCTTGTCTTTACTTAAATCATTAGTAATATATCAGATTTAATGTTTTTTAACCTACCTGGGAGAGATGTCACATCCCTGTCTCATAAAGGCTCCAAGTGAGAACCACAGGCTGTTAAATATGCCAAACTCGTTAGTTGATTCATTGGTCTGGATCTGCCCGTCCTCGTACTCCTCAGTGTGCCACTCATAGGGGCTGAAGCGGCTGACAAGAAACAGCACCACGCTGACTCCAATGTAGGCAAAAACAATGCACATCCAGATCTCATAAGCCAGCGGGTCCAGAAAAGAAAAGACTCCCGGTTTGGATTTCTGAGGCTTCTTGATCATGATGGAGATTCCCAGAGACATGAAGGGTTTAGAGAAGTCGATCACTTCCTCTCGTACCAATGTTATGGTCAAAGGGGCCACTGCAATATCTGCCTTCTGTCAAACCAAAGGACACAATGGCAAGATTAGTCTTCAATGAATGGTAATACGGTGTTAAAACACTTTTTGCTATGCTGCAAAAAGACCACTAAATGGCTGCTACAAAAAAACATACACTTTACATATTTATTAAATATGCCTATTATTGTAAGGACAGGGGAGTAGAGTTAGGGTTACATTGCAGCATTGACTACCACTTGTTAAGGCCAGGCAGCTGGGCAGTATATCTTACCCCATACACCAACTCTCCAACCATTCCATTCCAGATTTTGGTTTCTGCATCTCTGGCTCCATACTTTCCATCGCCCACTATTTTCAGCTGATACTTGAAGCCACAGTGTTTGGCTATCTCTGCAGCCAGATCAACACAGTAACCCTCATAGCGCTCATTGTCCACGAAAAGGTCAGCGTTTTTTTTCAGCATGACATACGGAGCTTCCTGAAGGAGCAGAACAAGTTTGAATTACAATAAGAAAACAGCTTTAGATAGAAAGTTTTTTGCCCCTGTTTTAACATTCAGAGGAGCTGGCCACATAGAAGAAAATACATACATTTCTGTCTTTTCAGTCAACCCCAACAGTTGGAAATGCAACATTAAAAAGAATTTTCAAATTCTATTTGTCAGTCATTGTTGATTGTATTTATGTTCATATTTCAACATATTTTGTGTATCTATGTTTCATTTTTCCTGCACACCTGTTATAGACCAGATGAAAAAACTGTGACTAGATTAGGCAAAAATAAATAAAATAAAGACGTAATCAATATATTACCAAGATGGTGGTGACAATAACTGTTTTGTTTTCCATTCCTGTTGTGTCATTGGTAAAGACATCTGATTTGGTCACAGCCATTTTGTCAACTTCATTCCAGTATCCAATCTGATGGGAGAAACATAACAAGCGATTAAGTAAAAGCAGAATATTAAGGAGATTTGTGGCTTAAAGATATCAATGATAATTAATTTTTAAAAGCTCTTTACTATAATTTTTATTGTTAACCCAATAAATGCCACAAATAACCATGATAAAATTTTTGTTTTTTATCACCCATCCCTACTACACACCCCCAATAAAATGCCAGATTTTTGTGATGTAAAATTCATTATGAAAATATGTTGCACCTTTGATGTAACATATATCCTGTACAAATAAACTAAAAACTAAACAAATTTGTTAGGGGGAAACACGTTAAACAATTAAAAAATTGTGAGTATGATGATACTGTCTCGAGATATCCTTTTTGTAGAGCAAAATTGTCCTGGCACATGTAGGCAACTATCTGCTCCATATGTTATGCCTGACAGGACACATAAAAAAATAATAATAACTATTAAATGGTGCAATATCCTTGTCGCAATACTGCGCCCTCCCTTAGACTTTGTTTATGCACCTTTGATCCAGTTTTAACATTCAGTCTTCTTGGGCGACACCTAAGATCAACTACAGTGAATCTAATGACTATGGAATAAAGCAGGCTGCCAAGAAACTGACAGAAGTTACAGGAACTTCTGACACATACTGGTTGTGGTCTACATGTGACTAAAGTCTGGACTAAAAAGTAGAGTTGAAAACAGAAGCAAGGCCAAAAAAAAAACATCCAGGCCTTGCTAATGTTTTATGAATTTGTGGAAGAAAACTTGCATTTTTGAGCCACAATTCCAAAAGATATGTTTAGTAGAAAAAAACTCCACAGTACATCACCAAAATAACACCTTAAATTCAGTGAAACATGTCAGCTCCTGTTGCTCAATTCTGATTTTTTGCTGAAATCTGACGTTTTTGGAGTGGTCATTCACACTACTAATAAAATGAGACATGGTTGTTTAGACTGCAGATGCTTTGAAAACTATCAGATATGTATCCAATTTATTAACACATATGAAAATGGCACGATTGAGATTTGTTTGGAAATGAAAAGATCGGAATTGATCATTCTGACTGCAAAGAAAAAATCAGATTTGGGTCGCATTTGCCAGCAGTGTGAATGTAGACATAGTGGTGACAGTATCATGATGTGGTTTTATTTTTCTCCAATTGGAACCGTTGGAGTTTGTCAGGATAAAAGAAATTCTAAACAGTCCCAATACCAGTCAATTCTTCGACAAATCCTTTAGTTTTCTGCTAGAAAGCTGAAAATTATGAGATTTTATTTTTCAACATCACAGTGAATCTTTGCACGTCAAAATAAATAATAAAATGACTGTCAGCAATAATGTAGCCAAGCCCTGAATTAAATGGACTGAACTTATATAGCGCTTTTCCAGTCATACAGACCGCTCAAAGCGCTTTACACTAGCGCACCCAATCGCACTCACATTCATACACCGATACGCAGATCGGTAGGCAACTTGAGGTTAAGTGCCTTGCCCAGGGGCACATCGACATATGGCAGGAGGAAGCTGGAATCAAACCCACAACCTTCTGATTGCAAGACGACTACTCTTCCTACTGAGCCACAGTCGCCTCATAACAACATAACAAAAAATCTGTTAAATGATCTGAAGAGTTCTGGGGACAACAGATGTCCCCACTATTTGACTGATTTGGGGAACTGTTGCAAGGTAGAGTTGGAAAATACTATCAAGAACCGGTATGCTCATAGAGTCCCACCAGAGAAGACTGAATGCTGAAGCTTCATCAAAAGGGAATTTATTTAATTTATATTTTTACACAAATAACAATATTTAGTTTTGATGAATGGTAAGGGATGTATGTGATATTAAAAGTGAAAAACAAAATGTTTTTTATGGTGTAGTTTCTTTCTCTCATGAAAATCTGTCAGGATGTGTACATTGTTTCTGCTTTATACACATTCAGTTCACACACCAGACATAAAAACCAAACAGTATATAACACAAGTGTAACACAAGTAACAAGTACACACATCTCTTGTATAACTTTGTTTCTTGTTAAGATGACCTCTCAGCCACTTACCTTAACAGGACCATTACTCTTTAATTCCATTATATTCACTGAATAATTGACTCTCTTGCCATGTTGATCAAACTGAATATTTCCAGAAAGGCCTTCGACGCGGACCTGATGGACACAAAGTAAGACTTGATTCAGACTGATCGTCTGGCTTGTTTTACATATGTGCCACAATTTCAAAATGATCTTTCAGCGAGGGCTGAAAGAGGAAGATAAATGTCCAGATTCAAGATGACTTGAAGACTTTTAGTTTGCTCTACCAAAGTTAACATATTTAATGTTTAGCTGTAACTCTTTCTGAAAAATTTGTTAAAGAGTGAATAAAGCACATAAGCTAGGGAGCTGCTGTTTCTTTTTATGTGCCCTCAATCAGTAAAAAAGCATCTGTTGACATCCGTGAATTGCATTATTACAATGAGTCAATAACTGCTTTCGCTAAAGTTTCCTTTTACATTGTTCACTTAAAGAAGAATATTTTACTTTACTCTCTTCTAAACCTAGTATATCAACATTGTTTAAAGTGACTTTTTAGGCCCAATAAGATGTTCTTGTAAGAAACTAAGGTTAGGGTTAAATAGGACTGCACAATATATTCTGAATATATTGCAACAGTAATAACCATAAGCACAATGTTAATTACACAGAGGACTTTTTGAAATGCAGTAATTGTTGGCTAATATCTTCCAAGAGCCATGGCTTCACATTCTTTCAATGTTATGTTCATCCTGTTGGATGGGAAATAAAATGACACGGTTGTTCTGAGAGAAAAGGAATACTGAACCTGTGTGGGTCAGAGCAACAACACTGGGCTAAGCCAGAGTAGAAATTACAATATCTACATAAATAGTTCCAAATTACTGGACCAGCTCTATACCCTCTACAGGGTACTCGAGGGTTCATGGGAGTTTGCCCAACCGGTTCACATGTGTTTTGTGGAGCTGAAAAAGCATTCAACTGTGTCCCTCGTGATGCCCTGTGGGAGGTGCTCCAGGAGTATGGAATAAGGGGCCCTTTATTAGGGGCCACCCAGTTCCTGTACAACCAGAGCAGGAGTTTGGTCCGCATTGCCGGCACTAAGTCGGACCTGTTCCCGGTGCATGTTGGACACCAGTAGGGCTGCCCTTTGTCACCGGTCCTGTTCATAATTTTTATGGACAGGATTTCTAGACGCAGCCAAGGGCCGGAGGGGGTCTGGTTTGGGGACCAGTGGATTTCGTCTCTTCTTTTTGCAGATGATGTGGTCCTGCTGGCCCCCTCTAGCCAAGACCTACAGCACGCACTGTGGCGGTTCGCAGCCGAGTGTGAAGCGGCTGGGATGAAGATCAGCTCCTCCAAGTCAGAGGCCATGGTACTCGACCGGAAAAGGGTGGCTTGTCCTCTTCAGGTTGGAGGGGAGTTCCTGCCTCAAGTGGAGGAGTTCAAGTATCTCGAGTGAGGGAAGAATGGAGTGGGAGATCGACAGACGGATCGGTGCGGCTGCCGCTGTAATGGGGGCACTGTGCCGGTCCGTTGTAGTGAAGAGAGAGCTGAGCCGGAAAGCGAAGCTCTCGATTTACCGGTCGGTCTACGATCCTACCCTCACCTATGGCCATGAACTTTGGGTCATGGAAAGAATGAGATCCCGGATACAAGCGGCTAAAATGAGCTTCCTCCGTAGGGTGGCCGGGCACTCCCTTAGAGATGGGGTGAGGAGCTCGGCCATCCGGGAGGGGCTCGGAGTAGAGCCGCTGCTCCTCCACATCGAGAGGAGCCAGTTGAGGTGGCTCGGGCATCTATACCGGATGCCTCCTGGACGCCTTCCTCGGGAGGTGTTCCAGGCACGTCCCACCGGGAGGGACGTGCTTATTTATGCGCGTCTCTCGGCTGGCCTGGGAACGCCTTGGGCTCCGCCCGGAGGAGCTGGAGGAGGTGTCTGGAGAGAGGGACGTCTGGGTGTCTCTGCTGAGTCTGCTCCCCCCGCGACCCGGTCCCGGATAAGCGGAAGACGACATGTACGAATAGTTCCAAATTCATTGCCTTTTTTTGCACCATGTTTTTTGCAACAAGGAGTTATTTACTTATGTGATGGGTTACAGACAAATTAGGCTTTCCAATGAGCATTTTTAAGTCCCTGAGTAATTTAGAGACTGGACGAATTTAGGCTCAGGTGTGAGAAACAAATGGGCCAACACATCAAAACAGCTGATCAGTTATGATGAAAAAAAACACAAGGAGAAGGAAGGAGAACATCACAATTAGATAAAGTGAAGCTTTGATCAATATTTTATTTGAACGCTCTGCCTAATAAGTGTTCAATGACTTAAATGCTCTATGACTCTAGAAACTTGGTAATTTCCCCATTGGAAATCAGAAATTAGATATTGGAGCACGTATCTCCTCCTTTGGGCAGTAAACAATATCTCTTCAGATGATTTAGGCTCCCTGTATGTTATTTGATATTTAAGTTTTTTTTACTCTGTAACATTCTGAGATTAGGTGATCTGTTTTTATTGCCATCAAATGGAAAACATGTCAGAAAAAAACAAAAATACTGGTACTACTTTAGCTATCAAATGTATTTTTTCATACATATTTGAATATACCCCTTTGTTTTTTTTTATTTTAAACCATAGCTCTCAGTAAAAATGAATAAATAAAGTAAGCTAAAAACCTCAGCCTTTGATCAATCTATTTATCTTTTAAGTAATTTCAGTTTTTGTGGGCATCTTGTAAGGGAGAGCTAGTTAAAACGACAAAAGGTCATCACAGTAGGATTGGTGAAGCTTGTTGTGAATGCACTTTGACATCACAGAGCATCAGAAGAATAATACTATGCACCTAGTTGAGATTCTGACTTTGTCATATTCTTACCATTTGGAAAAGAGCAGTCCTTAGAAACTCTGCATTTGATGATGAATTGATTCCTGCATATTTCAGTGTGGGTTATATAACATTTCAAATCAGTAATGCAAAACAGACGTCTTTAGTGGCTAGACGGAAGCAGCCATTACTAGATGTCTTCACACTTATCAACTGATAAGTCTAAATGCTTGTGAATTTAACGGACACTTTAAAAGCTGATAGATTTATGACCAGGATAAAGATTGAAGTGCTTGCACAATGCTGCGAAAAAGTAATTGCTCCCTTTCAGATTGCAGCTGCTTTTAATTTTTTTTGTCATACTTAAACAAAATTAAATAGCAGACAAACATAAGCTGTTCTCAAATGACGATTGTATTTATTGAGGGAAATAACCTATCCTAACCAGCCAGATCTCTGTGAAAGAATATATTGGCTCTTGTGTATCCCTTGATGACAACAACTGCCATAAAGTGTTTGCAGAACTGGCTGTGAGTCTTTTACATCAATGTAGATGGATTTTGGCCCACTCTTCCTTGTAGAATTGTTTTAATGTACCCACATTGGAGGGTTTCCAAGCATTAACTGCCTGTTTAATGACATGCCACATGTCAATTAGGTTTAAGTCCAGACTTAAATCTAATTGACACTAACATTGACTACTCCAGAACATCATTAAATATGATAGTCTGATCCTTCATCAGACTATCACACTACTATGATTGTGTTTGACCATTCAAAATGTAGTTTTTCCTAACATGTTAATTGTACACCAGATGTAACAGGATGCACACATTAAAAAAAATTTTTTTTTTCATCAGTATTCTCATCGGGATCATTTAGATGCTGTTTGAGAAATGTGAGAGAAGCCTTTCAGTTCTTTTTGGTCAAGAGTAGTTTTGGTCTTGGAACTCTCCCATGGAGACCCTTTTAGTTTCTTATTGTTGAATCATGAACACTGATCTTAACTGAGGCAAATTAAGCCTGCAGAGCTTTAGGTGTTGTTCTGGGCTCCTTTCGTGACCTGCTGGACAATATTTCAGAATAACAAATACATGGAAAAACAGAAGAAAACTCTATCGGTTGTGATAGTTTTTCACAGCACCACACCATCATAGTGCCAAAAAATAACATGTGGTTGACACATTTTTAATGAAAAGGACAAAAACAAGGAAACATTTTCAAAGTTATGTAGCATAAACATAAGTTTCATATTTTACTGAGAACACGCCTCAGACTTTTACAAATGCTATAGACATGCTACAACCGAATGAAATATTTTACTAGCATCAGTTCAATAGCCTTTTCCATACCAGAGGTTATGATATATATATAGTATGTCAGATACCTTCATATATATATATATATATATATATATATATATATAAATGTGGGCCTAATGGTATGTTTAATACATGCTTAAAGGTTGTTCTTTTTTATCTCACAAACGATTTTGGAACCTGGTAAAGTCCAGATAATTTATATCTTAAAAAAACTTAGATTTGACAGAAAGTGTACTTTCATTTTAAGAAGACTATGGTCACAGCTGCAATCAGTGCTTGTATAGGTGTTGAAGTCATGAGTCAGTGAGCTTCAGTCATTGAGTAATTTTAAAGAAAAACTGCAGAAGGAAGCTGTACATTAGCTGAGATTTGGGCATATATTCCAAAGTATCTGGAGTATCTGTTGTACTTATCTATTAGACCAATAACTGGTACATTATACCAGCAGTTCTAATGGTTGTCCTTGCCAGTACCTTCACTGTTCTTATATACCACCATTTCTCAGAAACCTGCCAGTATGCAGGATTATTGTCACCAACTTCAAGCTAGGGTCTAATTGATGTAAACTAAATTACCCATAGGACATTGGAAGCTGTTACATGTATGAGAGCTAATCATCAACATCGACTGAAAACAGGAAACATAAATGTTGTCATGTTGGAAACATGTCTTGCTCTACCCTGCTTCTGAATGGGAATTAGTTGATCAGGTGAACATGACTCTAGAGTAACAAAAACTGTTTAAAATTTAGGCACAATGAATAAATAGAAGGCACAGCAGGGTAACGTGCCAGTAATTTCCAATCAGATCAGCAGTAACAGGTGTGGAATGTTACTGTAAATAAGGTAGTAAATCTATCTCAAAAGACACTCTTGGCAATATAAGATGTGGTTGCATAATTTTACACTTAAAAACAGTACTTTAAACTTCAAACACTGGTTCAATATCCAAAACTCTACAAGATCTCCTTAGTCATCTATTTAGGGAACATGATGGAGAGAGCAAATGAGTGAACATTTTTTTACAAAACACTTATTTTGACAGAAGGTATTCTTACTATGAGCCAACAAAATAATATTTTTTTTCTAAAATAAACATTTACTGAAAAACCTGAGGTAGAACTGTTACCTGTTTAAGAGCTCGCTCGATTTCCACTCCCTGAGCCCAAGGCACAGCTGGATTAGCTAGACAGTCACCTGTGTTGGCCCTCCTGGTAAAGTCAATGCGCTGTTTGTGTAGATATCTGAAAGCTTCTGTCATCACCTGTACAGCATCATAGGTCAGTGCTGATGTGTACTAAAAGGGGGAAAATTGAATATGATTATAGATTTCTTTACAAAATGTTTATACCTCCATGCATAAATGAAACTTAAACACACACATACAAATTCCAAGTATAGTCAGTCAGTCAGTCATTTTCTACCGCTTATTCCATAGTGGGTCGCTGGGAAGCTGGTGCCTATCTCGAGCAGTCTATTGGCGAGAGGCGGGGTACACCCTGGACAGGTCGCCAGTCCATCGCAGGCCAACACACAAACAACCATGCACACACTCATTCATACATCTAAGGGCAATTTAGAGTGACCAATTAACCTAACAGTACACCTGATCTTAATTCTAAGATATATCTCCAGCAGTCAATAGGCGGGAAGCAGTGTACACCCTGGACATATCACCAGTCTATCACCAGGCAACACAGAGGCACTCAACCATGCACACACACACTCACTCACTCCTACAAGCAGTTTATAAACACCAGTTGATTTTAGCCAATTGGTTAAGGTTGGACTGTGGGAGGAAGCCAGAAAACCCAGAAAGAACTCATGCATCCACAGGGAGAACATGCAAACTCTATGGCAAAAGGCCTGGGCGGACATTAAACCAAGAACCTTTTTGATAGGGTCATCATCCCAAAGTATGAAGCTCCTGCTGCTTATCATCTTTCTCATATTTATCAATATCTTAATTAGAAAGTATTAATGTTTAATCCTGTGTTATGTTTTTTGTCACGATCTGTTTTGTAGTATTAAGCCAAAATGAAATTTAATCTGTGTTTTAGAGGAGCTTTTACACCTTGACATTCCGTTAACTGGCAGATAATTTAGGGTGGCCTGTGTGGCAACAATACTAGAACTTTTCCTTTGTGATATTTTAATACACTCACTGGCCACTTTATTAGGTACAACTTGCTAGTACCGGGTTGGACCCCCTTTTGCCTTCAGAACTGCCTTAATCCTTCGTGGCATAGATTCAACAATGCTGCAGATTTGCCGGCTGCACATCCATGATGCGAATCTCCCGTTCCACCACATCCCAAAGGTGCTTTATTGGATTGAGATCTGGTGACTGTGGAGGCCATTTGAGTCCAGTGAACTCAATGTTCAAGAAACCAGTCTGAGATGATTCATGGTTTATGACATGGCGCGTTATCCTGCTAGAAGTAACCATCAGAAGATGGGTACACTGTGGTCATAAAGGGATGGACATGGTCAACAACAATACTCAGGTAGGCTGTGGCGTTGACACGATGCTCAATTGGTACTAACGGGCCCAAAGTGTGCCAAGAACATATCCCCCACACCGTTACACCACCACCACCAGCCTGAACTGTTGATACAAGGCAGGATGGATCTATGCTTTCATGTTGTTGACGCCAAATTCTGACCCTACCATCCGAATGTCGCAGCAGAAATGGAGACTCATCAGACCAGGCAACGGTTTTCCAATCTTCTATAAGTACTGTACTATAAGTACTGTAACGAGTGGTTATTTGAGTTACTGTTGCCTTTCTATCAGCTCGAACCAGTCTGGCCATTCTCCTCTGACCTCTGGCATCAACAAGGCATTTGCACCCACAGAAATGCCGCTCACTGGATATTTTCTCTTTTTCGGACCATTCTCTGTAAACCCTAGAGATGGTAGTGCATGAAAATCCCAGTAGATCAGCAATTTCTGAAGTACTCAGACTAGCCCGTCTGGCACCAACAAGCATGTCACGTTCAAAGTCACTTAAATCACCTTTCTTCCCCATTCTGAATCTCGGTTTGAACTGCAGCAGATCATCTTGACCATGTCTACATGCCTAAATGCATTGAGTTGCTGCCATGTGATTGGCTGATTAGAAATTTGCGTTAACGAGCTGTTGGACAGGTATACCTAATAAAGTGGCTAGTGAGTGTATAAAGCATTACTTTAGCATTATTCAGTATTTCTTTTGTCCATTTTTGAGCACTAGTTTGACTTTATATTACACTCATGTTTCTGAAGTTATATGTGTCCAATTTATGATGTGTTGATTGGTTACCAAACACTTTTCAAAGGCAGAAAGAAATTTTGGTCGACACGTACATTTCAATAGAATCCTATTAAAATAAAATAAAATAAAATAAAGGGGGCATTTTCCATGCTGTAGCTCACCCTTATTTTACTGTCTGCTCCTGGATATTCTTTTTCCTCCAAGGCCTCCCATCGTTGGTCAAACTTTGAAACCAAAGGATCATCAAAATCAACAATCTGAAAGCCTGAAACATTGGCTCCACCATACTGGATTTTGGAAAGGTCTCCATCAACAAAACCCTGAAAGCAGAATGGAAAAAAAATAGATCTGGAATCATTGTCTAAAAGTAAGGAAACAAAATAACTTGTACAGTATTACTTGTATAACAAAATAAATTGTACATTAATATGTAGGATGCATGTTATACAGGAAGTTTAAACTTACCAGATTAGCAATGATGTAGTGATAGCCTTTGACATGGCGCCCGATTGTGATGACCTGCAGTGTATTACAACATACATATGTTATGGAAGAACACAGCAAATCATCTTAATACAAAAACTAAGACACAGACAATGTTACTCATTATATAAAGTAACTATTGTTCCTGTATTTAGTCTTTCTAGTCAACGACTAACTTCATTTTAAAACATTTCATCTGATGAAACAGATACAAATAAAAAAATAAATAAAACAAGCATGTACAATTTAAAAAGTCTATATAGCTACAATAAACAAAACCAAAAATATGCCAAATACCGATGCATGAAGTTATTTTATAAAAAAAAGCTAAAAGTGAAAAACACTTTTTTGTTCAGCAGATGATTTCATGGGCACCAATTGACCAGAAGTTATTCTTTAAATTTATAACTTATTAAGAGTTTTGCTCCTTGTTGCAATGTTATAAAAGGTCAGTCAGTCAGTCATTTTCTACCGCTTATTCCATAGTGGGTCGCGGGGAAGCTGGTGCTTATCTCCAGCAGTCTATGGGCGAGAGGCGGGGTACACCCTGGACAGGTTGCCAGTCCGTCGCAGGGCAACACACAAACAACCATGCACACACTCATTCATACACCTAAGGGCAATTGAGAGTGATAAAACGTCTTATTGTAATTTCCAATTTGTATTTGTTAGTTGCTATAAACCTGCAAAAATATTTTTACCTTTACAGCCCCACCCACCTGATTTGGTTTCTAAAAGGCTTTTTTTCTCTCCAACATACTGTATGTATTTCTAGCAAGAATTGAAAGAATAGTCCACCTTGTTTAGCCAAGGTGCCTGTTCTTCATATTACTGACAATAGTTAATAGTACTAAATTGTATTTGTACTGCACTTTACATTGCCAAAATCTCAAAGTGCTTACTAAAATGTAACAACATTCAATAAAATAGAAATAAAAGTTAAAATAGCAACTGACTAAAAGACTAAAATGCTTTACTACAACAATATGTTGTGCTAAGTCTGGTCCTGGGAATCTGAATCTGGTTTGATTGAGTGGACCGGAGGACGCTTGTTGAGGTTTGTGGAGTCAGTAGTTTGAGATAAGGAGTAGCATTTCCATACAAGCATTGATGAGTGAGAAGATAAATTTTGTTTTTAATCCTGGTGGAGATGGGAATCCAGTGAAGTGAATGAAGAATGGGTGTAATGTGTTCATAATAAAGTCATGCATGGTCCAACAAACTGTTGTCACTGTGCAGTTATAATTTTACAGCACTACTTGTTTATATCTACATATTATTTTAACAGAAGGTTGTGAATATATCTAAAAGACTTGCTATTTTTGTCAAAAATGCACCAGTTACCCATTAATATAGCATTATGTGTGCTGTTTAAAGCCAAACAGTGCTAGAAAACATTTAAATCCATTGTTTAACTCCCAGCAGTCTCTTGAGAGAACAGTTCCTATGGAGTCCTATTCCAAAGCCTTCTTTGGTGCCATGCGAAAAGAAGAAAAATCTAATCCCAGATATTTTAATAAAAGTAACTCATTGCTTTTCCTTCTAAAGAGGCGACTGACTGTAGACACTTCAGCCAGTAATTAGCTAAGAAGATATTTTTAACCACTAAATGTTAATTAATAAACATCTGTAATGACTAAAGGTTTAAATGGAAATAGTTTGTTGATCCTCATTTGTTTTACCCTAAAAGTGAGTTGTGTTTACCGACTAAATAAGCAATCAGTATGTTATGCTTCCATTATAAATCAGTTGAATGTTCTAATTCATCGGAAATTGTTTTTTTGAATAGATTTATTAAAACTAAATGTTATTTTCGGTCTACTGGGGTAATTTTGCAATAATTGAGTTGTTAATGTTGCTTGCTTTTAAGGTGTTTCACACTTGTTTTAATTACTGCATCTATTTTCAGATTAATGGAACATTTTAATTAAATCGAAGGTCAAACTTCACATAGATAAAAATTGAGAAAGAACCAGCAAGTAAGACGTTCTGTAGTGGACTTAATAAATAAATAACAATCCCTTTATTATTCATGTTTAAACCTTTTGCACATCCATACTGCATGTTTAAGAAACATTAGAAAATAAAATGCACAGTATGTAGCACCTGCTCCATGATATCCTTCACTTTGTCCTGTTCACAGTCCAAGATCACCCTCCTCTCTTTCTTGTTCTCCAGATCTTGGAAGAGAGAGCGGTAAGCTTCGTCTTTCCTCTCATCTTTAAGGTTTCCCACATTGATGGCTGTCACCTGCCACTTCTTTTCTGCTGCTGTGTCCAGAACAACCTGCAAAGTGGTGAGGCCTGGGGACAGAATTAATAGAGCATCAGAGAATTAGTTTTCAATCTTCAGGTTGTGATACAAACATTAAACCACCACCAAAGGTATGTGTTGAATATCTTGAAACTCGAACTTTCAAGAAAGCACATGATCTTAACAGGTAATTTCAGAGCTAGAAAACCTACAAATCTTGAAAGCATGATTAAAAAATAAATCACAATCTGTCTTGCCATTGTTTTCCCAAGCAGATAACTAATTTAACACTTTTAAAAACACTTTCTGAAACAAGCAAATCCTTTTGACTCACACCAACTAAAACAGGAAGGATCTGCTATATACATGATGACATGTTGATCTGAGTGATACCTTTTGCCCCTGGGTTATGAACCAATTGGAATCTACAACTGATAGCTAGGGCAGAGTAATCAGCCAGACCACCGAGGTATCTGTAAATATTGTTTGTGATCATGTAGTTTTTCAGGTAAGTTTTTTTAACTGATCAAAAGATTTAGCAACATCGTTTTGTTGCTAAGTCTGGGTAAAATAATGCCTTGATGTCATGGACTCATGTTTCTAGTTTTGTTTTGCATCTAAAGTCTCTATGAATTTAGACTTTCATACATTTTGTATTAATTACTGCAGTAGTTTTAGTCCACTACTGTAAATTGCTTTGATTGTGTGTTGTGTCCTTTTGTTAATTCTTCCTGTGAACCTGGATTATGCTTGTGTTCATTGTTGTTAATTATTACTCTCTGTGTGCTTCTCATTTTCTTCTTGATGTTGGTGATTTGTCCTTCTTGTGCACTGTGTCCATTCACTTCTTCCGTTCCTTGTGTCTCCTGATTATCCGTTTTCAAGCTCTACAGCCTTGTGTTTTCTAGTACCTAGTTCTGCTGTGTTTATTTTTTGTTTCGGAATTTTCTTGCAATCTTATTTTCTAGTTTTCTCCCATTTTCCTATTCACTTTCTGCTCTTCCTCGTGTGTTTTCTGATTAGTAGTTAGTTCCACCTGTGTTCAGTCTTACAATCACTTTGTTGTATTTATGCTGTTCTGTTTCTGTTCTCTTTCAGTCTTTCCCTGTCAGGTTTTCTGTTGAAATTTTGTTTCTCTCCATGTTGGATTCTTCTGTTGGCTTCCCCTTTGTTTCTACTGCTTTTATTCCGCAGGTTTGTTGCTGTTCCCTTCTCTCCTGTTTACACCACCCTGACTCCATCATTAAATCTGTATTATATCTTGCTCTTTCCCAACAGTCTCTGTGTTTGGGTCCACCACACCTAAACATGGCAAATGAGAGAGAAAACATCTGGCTGCAGCTGCTTTCTGAGGATTTTAACTTCCCTTTCACCACATATGTAGCATTTGCCGACAGTTACTTTTTAGGACCAAATTAGATGTTTTGAGAAAATTAACATTAATTAGACAGAATTGTAGAGTTTTTGCAGTGTGACAAATGGTGTCTTTGGAACAACGTTTTGACTGCTACATAGCTGTGGTGCAGTAAAAAATCACGGGTAAAACACGCAGTATTTATCTGGAGAAAATGAGACTAACACTATTACTGCAAGGGTTTCTAATATAAACGTAGTGGAAATTGCAACATCCTGAATGATCCAGTGTTTTAAATTAAAGTATCTGTCACTAATGCCCCACTATGGTTTAATCTGAGCAGACTTGTCTCACCACTTTTAAAAGCCCTTGTCACATGCCGGCTTGTTAAGTCTCCAAACATCTGCAGTCAGAAGTGCAGGACGTCTTCTACTAATGTCATACACCTCACCGGATAAATCACTATGTAAATATTAATGGTACAAACACAATTTCCAACTGACTTTGCTATCGTTACTTTTGTGCTTTGATATATGTTGTGTTATGCTTTGAAGCCTGAGTTCAGCATTCCAAACATATCTCTTCAGCAGCTTAACTACTCTTTGGCAACTTTTCTTTAGCAGCATTTGTCTTTTACAGCTTTTACATATTACTGACTGTCAGGCAATAAATATAAGTATCGTTAACTACAGCCATGAACACAGTTGAAAGGAGAAGTTGCATAAAATTCAAATACATGCCCTTTATTCCTTTTTTGGATAAAAAAAATACAACAACATACAAATTTTCATAGTCGTAATAGGAAGAATTAACAGTGAGGAAGGAAAAGGAGAAATAACAAATACCAAATAAACTGGCAGGTGATGTTTTACAGTGACTTGCTAACTTATATAAAACTCTCTTTACAATGAGTCACAGTTGCTCTGCTATGAACCTGAACAACATGTGGGAGGAAAATGGATGTAACAAACAATACACTTAACTACATCAGTACCGGAACCGCCTAATATGGCTGTACATCTGCTTCATTTGTTTTAAAATGTGTTTTTAGGCAGATTTTTTGATTGTGTAATGAATGCCAAATAAATCCCAGTGGATCAGCTCATTCAATGGGATTTAAGCTCAGAGATATACTAAAAAAGTGAAACGTGCTTTATTCCTGATCCACTTAATTGTTTCACAACAAAAAAAGAACTTTATAAATATAAAATCATAAAAGAACCCCTCAGTTAATAATAATCAAAAATATCAAATTCAATCCCAGTGTACAGGCAATAAACAGTATCCATGAATGTATATTCCTATCACCTACTATTTTCCATGGTAAATCTTTGCTGATATTGAACCCTGGCTGAAAGAGAGCAGTTAGAGAGTGGTTTGATTAAAGGGTTGGGTGTTTCACTACCACTCGCCACGGTGAAGTGAAATACAGATATAATCAATTTCATGCGATGCAGCTATAGTTTTATGGCAGTGGTGAGGAAAACGGAGGCTTGCTGTTTTATCTAAGAGGGTGGTACATCATTGTTACAGTGAGGTCATTATGGGGTAGTTAAATTTGATGGTTTTACTAATGCTTGTGGTAATTACAGTTCAAAATGAGTTACTAAAACCATAAAGAAAAAACAAAAGGAAGATAAAATGGAGATAAGTTACAACACCACATAAATGTAATTGAAGTTATAATAGTAATTTTAGACAAATAAATGTCCGTCCGTCCGTCCATCCATCCATCCATCCATCCATCCATCCATCCATCGCCTATGCCTGCTTGTCCCTGCAGGGTCACAGGGGGGCTGCTGCCTTTTTCCAGTGTTGATTTAGAAAGGTGAGTTACTCTCTGGACCGGTTGCCAATCCATCACTTGGGCATTGTGAATGTTATCTCCAAAAAACTTTAAATACTGCACTTTGCAGAAATAAATATATTTGTGAGTTGCCTAGTTATAAAAACACACCAGAGAAGACAATTCACTCATTTAAAACTTATCTCTAAATTATTTTCTTCCCTCCTTCAGTAGATGTAAAAAAGACAAGTATTGATTCTATAAATTAATAAACTATTGTTTGTTGACAATAGTTTCTCATAAAAATAAAAAAAAAGACATATTATAAAACATCATCCCATTTCACAAAACACTTCAAACCAGGACTTAGACCGCTTCGAACTATAGTCTAGTGATTTCTAGAAGAACTGATGTAGCAAGGAGGTTTAAACTCAACCCTCAACTTTGGGGTTCCATGTTTTGATGTAGCATTGGCAGTCAAAGAGACAAGCCAGCATCAGGATGTAGGGTGAAAACATTTTAGGACATGGTGTGTTGTGTCAAAATATGCTGCTATGTTCTTGCCTTTGATGTGAGAATGTTAATTTCTGTCATTAGAGATTTGAAACTTCATTTAGACATGTGACAAAAGACTTGAGACTTAAATTAGACTTGCTCCTCATATACAGATAGTGTACTTAAAGGTCATGATGGCCAACCTAGATTTCTAAAATAAAAGTGGATGGAAAATAAAAGTCCCTTTCATATCATATTTCCAATCTATGATATGCAGTTAACTAGAAGGTGATCACATAGAATGTAAGGTCAAATCAAACTACTCTTGTTGCATCTATCATGCACCTTGGGATGTCACTACAGAGCCATAATGACCATGAGATGTAAGGGTAAGACAAGATCACAGAACTATTGTGACGTAGTGATCCAAATGTCTTATGTCCTTTTAAAGCAGAGAAAACAGTGACAGCAGCAAATAGACCAGAGTCACCAGATGATCTGGTTAATTTCATCCAGTGTCCATCTGATTCAGGGGTAGGCAGTCAACTTTCCTAATGGGCTACATGGGAAACTATAATTGTTGTTAAAGGCCAGATCACCAGCAAAACTAAATTATTCCAAAAAGGTATTTAATAATAAACTCTAAAAATGTAAATAAGACTTGATATTATTTTACTGCAGATAATTATCATGTAGAAAAAGAAAAATTCATGTGCTGTATTTCAGTGTGTGTTTAGTGACATTTAATTAACTGAAGCTATAATCCCAGAGAATACCAGTCTGATCTCCACAATTAGAGCCACTTTACATTTGACCTAGGAAATAAATATTAAGGAGTAGGGCTGCACCATATTAGGAAATTTGATCTTTGTAATATTGCCTTCAGCTCTTTCTATGACCTTTAGCATCTTTTGCATATCGTTTGTGTGATGATATGCAGTGAGACTCCTTCCAGTTGGTTGCATATCCTTTTAACATGCAGTGTACACAGTCATATCAGATAAATTAGAATATGATGAGGCTCGTTTGTCAGATAAAAAGTACCTTTTGCAAAGAACAACCTTTAAGCAGGTATTAAACACACCATTAGGCCCATATATATATATATATATATATATATATATATATATATATATATGTGTGTGTGTGTGTGTGTGTGTGTATTATTTAAATAATATTATATATTATAAATATTTATATTTTGGTCTGATGTAATATTCTAATCTTAAATGTAGTTTATTTTATTAGCTATGTGGAAAATCATCATAATTAGCAGAACTAAAGACTTGAAAACATCTGTTGGTGTGTAATTAATCTATACAGTGTGGTTCACTTAGACCTGACTTAATTACTGAAATGAATAAATTTTTCTATAATATACTGATTTACAAATATACCAAATATACCAACTATTGCATTGCAGTAATGTTAATGTGCACAATAAACACATATAATAAACCGAACTAATTAGAAGTTCACATATTGCTAAACACTTTACATTCTATACCAGGTTCTCTTTTGGGCATGAGCTGACATAGCAACACAAACTGGAGTGCTCCTTAAATAGAGAGATGACAGCAGTCACCTTCAAATTAAAACAGCTGTTTTCAAAATAAAATCCGAGCATTTGGATTGAACAGAATTGCAGGATTATTTAGGATCACAATCAAATCTATGTCCCCAGGTCAAAAGCCTTTCAAGTTAATCCTCAGTCACATCTAAATGGGCACCTTGTTGTTTGTTGGGAAAGCCATGATTTTTTCTTACACCAGAAAGTGAAGAGATGGACACACATAATCAGAAGAACATCTTGCGCATGTTTCAGATGTACTACAAAACAGCAACGGAGCAGCACTGTTTAAAGCCCTGGGAACAAGAACAAATTGCAACTTCACTTGTTTGTAATGAAAATCATCAATTCATAAAAATTAACATTGTAGTCCCTGCATTTATACTAAAAATTGGCTTTGTAAATTTTTCCAACAATTGAATTCTTCCTCTGGTTTACTGGGATGCTTTTGCAGAGGGGGTTACCTTTTTATATGCCTGCTTGAGAATTTAAGAAACGCAGAAAAAACCCAAAGCAAAAATCACAGCTCATTCCAACACTGGTGATGTTATTTCACAAATTTTCGGGAAAGTGCTAATCAAATTCATCATAACCTTTTGTAACTTCAATGCCTCCTCGCTTTTTTCCTTGAGAAACACCCACGCACAGACACACTCACATCATTTCCCAGCCAGCTCAGGCACATACAGGCTCCCTCTGTCATTCTCTTTCCTCCTCTCTCGCTACACTTTGGTTGCCATGGGAATGAGCGGATCACGCTGACCTAATTAGACAGCCATGCAATGATGAAATATGCACAACAGGCTTCTCATTGCTGCTTTGGACGTACAGTAGGGAGATCAGGTCATTGCTAGAATCGGCTTGGGGATGATCTAAAACAGCTTGTTCCTCTGACTTTAGAGAGAAGCAGTGTGTGATCCTCCTAAGTGGAAGGTATACTGCCGAAGAAATGGCCATGAGAACAGAGAGAAGAGGAGGAAAAGTATGCCAGAGAGAAAATACAACATGCACAGGTTAGCAAACAAAAGGGTTACCAGATAATAAAGGGAACTCAAAGTCTGTCTGTAAGGCATAGTGGGAGACTTTAAGTGATGTAAACGATAAAGATTCTAAGGTAATCCCTCTTAATCTGTCTGCAGCTCAGTGCACTTTATTCACATGTATCAGAATCAGAATCAGAATCAGAAAAGCTTTATTGCCAAGTACGTTTTTGGACATACAAGGAATTTGTTTTGGTGTAGTCAGTGCAATACAATACAAATTAAACAGTATAAACATATCTACAATATAATATAAATATATGTGCACAGTTTTAAGTGAGTGAGAGTAAATATAGAGCAGTATAAGATGCAAGAGCAATACAACAGTGCAGGTGATCATTGTGCAAATAAAGCAGGAGTCCAAGCTGAGCGTTAATGTAACGCATAGAGTTACAGGTTACAAGTGTCCTGTCAGCAAAAAAAGGGGGTGTGGGGGAAAGGGAGAGTGTCAGGGTGGTTTCTGGGCTTTGTTAACCAGGCTGGTGGCAGATGGGAAAAAACTGTTCATGTGGCGTGAGGTTTTGGTCCGGATGGACCACAGCCTCCTGCCAGAGGGGAGAGTCTCAAAGAGTCTGTGACCGGGGTGGGAGGGATCAGCCAGAATCTTCCCGGCCCGCTTCAGGGTCCTGGAGGTGTACAGTTCCTGGAGCGACAGTAGACTGCAGCCAATCACCTTCTCAGCAGACCGAATGACACGCTGCAGCCTGCCCTTATCCTTGGCTGTAGCAGCGGCGTACCAGATGGTGATGGAGGAGGTGAGGATGGACTCAATGATGGCTGTGTAGAAGTGCACCATCATAGTCTTTGGCAGGTTGAATTTCTTCAGCTGCCGCAGGAAGAACATCCTCTGCTGGGCTTTCTTGATGAGGGAGCTGATGTTTGGCTCCCACTTGAGATCCTGGGAGATGATGGTTCCCAGGAAGCGGAAAGATTCCACAGTGTCAATTGTGGAGTCACAGAGGGTGATGGGGGCAGGTGGGGCTGGGTTCTGCCTGAAGTCCACAACCATCTCCACTGTCTTTAGAGCGTTGAGCTCAAGGTTGTTCTGGCTGCACCAGTCCAACAGATGGTCCACCTCCCATCTGTACGCGGACTCGTCACCATCAGAGATGAGTCCAATCAGGGTGGTGTCGTCCGCAAACATCAGAAGCTTGACAGACTGGTGACTGGAGGTGCAGCTGTTGGTGTACAGGGAGAAGAGCAGAGGAGAGAGAACACAGCCTTGGGGGGAACCGGTGCTGATGGTCAGGAAGTCAGAGACGTGCTTCCCCAGCCTCACGCGCTGCTTCCTGTCAGACAGGAAGTCAGTGATCCACCTGCAGGTGGAGTCGGGCACACTCAGCTGGGAGAGTTTCTCCTGGAGCAGAGCTGGGACGATGGTGTTGAAGGCAGAGCTGAAATCCACAAACAGGATCCTGGCATAGGTTCCTGTGGAGTCCAGGTGCCGGAGGATCAAGTGAAGGGCTAGGTTGACTGCATCATCTACAGACCTGTTGGCTCTGTAGGCAAACTGCAGGGGGTCCAGGAGGGGGTCGGTGATGTCTTTTAGGTGTGAGAGCACAAGGCGCTCAAAGGACTTCATCACCACAGAGGTCAGGGCGACGGGTCTGAAGTCATTAAGCCCTGTGGTCCTTGGCTTCTTGGGAACAGGGACGATGGTGGAGGACTTGAAGCAGGCTGGCACATGACATGTCTCCAGTGAGGTGTTAAAAATGTCTGTGAAGACTGGAGACAGCTGATCAGCGCAGTGCTTCAGGCTGGCTGGTGAGACAGAATCCGTATCAATACAACTTGTGTGAGCTGATTTTCGTTCAGCTACATTAAGCTACTGAGGGGTAATTCATAAAATAGGGCCATCTCCTCTGTCTTTTGCAGATGTTTTGCTCCTGTTATTTTCTTTAATTGTGCAACAGATTCACAAACCAGTTTGCACTGGCACAAGATATGTGGATTGGAGCAATTAGCACTTATCTTAATATCAGATTATAGTTCTATCTTCGGCCACAAACACAATGGGTGTAGAGTTGATAGAAACATTTTTTTTTGCTCTTTAGTTTTAATTTGAATTACCTATTCAGGATTTTTAGACATTCCTGAGTTTTTTTTTTTTCATTTATTTTAGCATAACTTTGGCTTTGCTAATGCAAATAGTTAAACATTTGACCCAGATGTATTTTGGGGTAAATTTTATTTTATTTAAATTTTATTGAAATTTACTTTTATATAGCATAAATAATAATGTAAATAATTACATTCATAAAAATATATTTTTTAAATATGTTGAAAACTAATATTTTATAGCAGCCTACTTTATGTGACCAGGCAAGAAGCTTGGAGCACAAAATGAATGGACCATAAACAGTTATTAGAATTTTCAGGCTCTGACCTGACGAAGCTTTCCTCCAAACTTTAGGGACAACTGACTAAATGATAAATGATGCTGCAGGTTGCAAAACCCTGGAAGATTGAATACCTTTTTCAAATCTATAATCTGAGTTTGAAGCATGTGCAAACTCAGCTTGGCAAACGTCCTGTAGCCTCTGCTAACAGCATATATGTCCCTCAGTGTGTCCAGATGTTATTGTAAGCCATGCATTTTTGGTGATATCACTGACTGAATGAAAAAAGTGCTTTTTGAAAACAATTCTGACACACTATAGCACTAAAAATAACACCTTTTATCTCTGTAGTATGAAGCCAAAAGGCTTAAGATGTAACACCTAAAAAGAAAAGCACGCTTAAGTAAAGAAACTAAGACTTAGTGTTCTCCTCAAGAACAGAACATAAATTGTCTTTCTTTTAATGTTTCTTACCACAGCAGCACTATCAAAGAATGTCACTATGTATGCAAATGAGTTTCCATTTTTATTATAGGCTAGTCACTCTTTGCTGGGAAAGAATGCATTTTTCTGGAGAACAATTAGTACGTGGCAGAAGAAAATTAGTTGCACGACACAGCAAAGTGAGATAACTTACTAGAAGCAATTCTTCTGTTATCTTTATTACAAGTTATTATAGGCAGGTTTATTCCCTATTCACTTTTTGTATTCCATTGTCTTCTTCTTTGTATTGCATCTTATTGCTAGTGGGTTTGAAAAAAGCGCTAGTCTTTTCAGCCTATAAAGGCCTCCTCTGTGTGTAAAACCTTTCAAAGAGTATTCAAAGAAATCTAATCTTACTTTCAGAATTTGACACAATCAGTTTGAAACAGAAAAAAACCTTAAATGAAAAGGATCAAAGAATAATGTCAAACTGGATATATATATTAAATAAGTCAGGATATTTGTTTGAAGATAGTAAGTTCAGTTCCACATGCTTCTGACTGCAGTAGTTTCATTCATAAATTTTGTGTTTTTGTTTTGTTTTAAATGTTGAGGACAGTATAATTCCTTTTTTTAATCTACTTCTTTACCTAAAGTAACAGATGATTTTAATACTGCAGGTAAAATGCGTATTAAACACATGAATGTCTTTGTCAGTTTATATGTATGTTTATGGAGCTATTGGCATTGAATTCACTCCTGATGTCGGCAACAACTCAATTAATCCACACATACAAAAAAAACCAAATCAAATTAGTCCACAAATTAATTTGAATTGGAATGAAACAGGGCACACATAAAGAAAAAAAAATATGTAAAAAGATATAGCAAGCCACAAGCTGAAATCAGCCAGCAAGCATCCCTCAAAAACCACCCCTGCTGCTATGTGCAAATCAACATCAGCTGGTTCAATATTAATTGATGACCTACAAAACGGTTTCTCATTACCAAAGTATTACAGCAAAGGGACCCTAACAAAAGAAACACTTAGTGCTGCAAAACCCACTAATGACAGTGGTTACAGCTGCATTTCTAAACCCCTAAATGTTCCTAAATGTTCCTGTGGGTGCCATTGAACCCATAATCTGGGAATGGAAAAACATCCTTTCACCACAAAGCCACAGCCAGGTGCCCCAAGAAAGATTCTTGACAGAGGAGTCAAAAGATTAATCAACAGAGTTGGCCAAGGAGCACTCACAGAGACTTTCAGAAAGACCTGGAAATATCAAAAAGAGTTTCATGCAGAAGATGTGGACAAGCCAATGAAATACTGGGAAAATATAGTCTGGTCAGATAAGGACTAAGATGAACTCTCTGGATGAACATGCCATGTTTATTGTCTTGCGCCTCATCCCAAAAACACCATGCAAAATGTGAAGTTAGAGGTTGGGAACATCATGTTTTGGAAAGTCTAACAGCATTTGCTCCTGGCAGACTTTATCTAGCTAAAGGGAGGATAAATGCAGAAATTTATCAGGACATTTTTAATAAAAATCTGAAGACAACATGAGAGTGGATTTTTTAGAAATTAATTAGTCCCAAACACACAGTCAAGGATATGCTTAATTGGTTTCAGACAAAAAAGGAAAACTACTAGACTGGCCCCATCAATCATCTGACCTGTATTTTATTGAACATCTTTGGAAACAGCTGAAGACCAGAGTTCATAAAAAGATCCCCAGAACCTTAAAGTTTGTGGAAGAATGGGTCAAAATGGGTTAATGTGTTTAAGAAATTTCTTAAATTGCGTTAAACATTTATTCCTTGTGTCATTCTATTCTGTTACCCATAGTTTTATTGGTGCACTATTTGCATGGATTCTTTGTATTTTTGGATTACTTCAGTTGTCGCAGAAATTTGAGTGAATTTTAAGTCAATGGCTCCATTTAATAGATTAAAACTGAGAAAAGACATTATGATATTAAATAATTTTTTTTTACCTTCTACATTTATACATAGAGGGAACCCACAAATGTATGTGAAAAAAATACACCAGGCTGGAAACTGAAGCCAAACCTGCTTGCTGCAGTGTAATAGTGCTTATCACTGCAGCATCATGCAGCCTCCAGTGGCAGGCTGCTATCAAAGCATCCCAGGCTTCCATTGTATCTCAGCAGACCAACAGGCTGATCTCCTCCATGCTACGCCACGTTGATGTAGGAATTCATGCAAAAGGAGCCCTGACCAAATACTGAGTGCATAGACACTACCATACGTTTCACAACCCAGACAATTCTATATAAAAAATCCTTATTCATTGATCTTATATAATATTCAAATTTCCTGCTACCCTGAAGTTTGGGTTTTCATTATCTGTAAGCCAGAATCATCAAAATGACAAGAAATGAAGACTTAAAGACTCTCTGTTAAATTAATCCATATAATATATGTCTTTCAGCTTTTGAAATGAGTGACAAAAATATTAAACTTTTTACAATATTCAAATTTTTTGAGACATACCTGTAAATTATGTTTGAAAGTACTTGCTCAGCATATTTGACACCTGCACAATAGAGCAGTTGCTTGTTCAGCCCACCTTTATTAAAACATTAAAATGTGACCTTATTTGTTCATTGATCCAAAAAGTATTTAAAATATGAGATAAATGGTGTTTACCAAACTACTCGGTAGAGATTTTGTGCACATAAAAAGGCTTGCATTATTTCAGAGTTTTTTAATAATATTCTACCTTTTGAGTTTGCTCTACTTTGACTTTATGCTACATCTTTTTCTACAAAATTCTGAAACTTTTGAAATTATTTATCAAACCAAAAGCAATTTTCTTAGAGCAAAGAAGTTATAGCACTTTCCTAACATCACAAAAGAAACTTTTATCAACATTCTGTTAGGATTGCTCCAAATGGCCTAAATGTAATTTAGTTTCGTCTCCTCTTCTGCCCCATCTCCTCTGTTTTCACAATATCTAATTCAAAGTTTTACCCAAATCATCAACCAAAAGTCAGTCAGTTGAATTGACTCTCCTAAACACACACAAAAAAACAAATATTCAGTATGCAAGCTATGTTAATTGATCTCTCTAAAATGTTCTTAGGTATGAGGGTGTGTGTGCATTGTGGTCTGTCCTGTGTGTTTCTGTGTTGACATGTGATGGACTGGTGACCAGTTGAGGGTGTACTTAGGTTCTTGCTCAATGACAGAAACCAGGTCCCCCAAAACCCTGCAAGGACAAGCGGGTTTAGATAATCAATAGATAACTATGTGAGGATGATTACATAAGATACTGAAGCGTGTCTGTACATTCATTGATTTTCCATCTAAAACATATGTGTTATTTTGCCTGTGTCCACAGTCTCAAACTGTTTTGATATTGAAGTAAGCAATATTTTTCCTTTCTTTTATTGTGCATGACCATTTAAGGAGGGAATCATTATTTTCAACAATGACACCAAATTTAACAAAGTTCTTGTTGCAAAATAACAAAATATCTACCAAAGATTAAACAGTCTAAACACATTGTAAGGCCCATGTACATTAACCACATTTTTTGCTAAAATGTTGGCCAGAAGTCTTCAACTACAAACCAAAAACACCTTTTTAATAACCGAGTAAAATTTATTGGTCTTGAATCTGCAGCTATTAAGCCCAATCTGCTAAATAGCTGCAGTGTCAAAAAACACAATGAACCTATTTTGAATTTTTATAAAATTCACTTGTAGTTTGATAAGTACCAAAACCTTTTGTTTAGTGCTATTCCCAACAGAGACAGGCTTCTGCACCTTGTGATTATAAAAATGATCTACCGCATGGTACCATAGAGTCAGAGAGGAACCCTGACAATGAGCAAAGTAATGTATCTGTAGGGCTGTTTTACATTAAAATAATAAAATCTGCCTGATTGAGGAGCAATTTTGTGTGTACAACACATCTGCTGTCATGTGCATCCCCAAGTTTTAGGTATTTTTTATTGGGATGGGGTGAACTGCATGCATACATGTCAATTGTTTAGCAGTGAAATCTTGCAGCTTTTTTTATTTTTATGAAAACAGGGAGTAGCTTTTCCTCAGCAAGAGCGTGTTCACTTCAAATTCAGAAAATATAATGTAAACAAATGACACGACTAGAGCTGGTATGGAAATCAACCGCTTTAGGTTATTTTATCTTCGAGGTGTGCTACGATGACTCTAACTGCACCTTCCCACCCATAATGTTATATAAAAACACCTTTAAACGCAGGAGCTGTGTTAGCTGATTACACGTGACAAGCCGTTTATCTTGAACCACAATGCCCTTTAGCTTGCTTTTATTGTGTTTGTTTAGTAAGTGTTTAGTACAGCAGTGTGAACATGATCACTGAGGCAAATTCAAGTTAATTACCTGGTACAAACCTTAAAGCAAAAACAATTCTGAAATAAATCGCTCAAATTGTTCTTTCTTTTGATTTATTTTTTTGTTGTTTGTGACTTACCTCGGTCGCTGTCATATAGATAGGCAAACTTGTCCCACTTGTAGTACTCAATAAGGCTGAGGAGGGGCCCCCTTATATCAGGCCGCATCTGGATAATGAACTGCTGATTTCCATCCAGAGGGAAGCTGGGCGTTATGAAGGAGACATGTAGTGTGCCACAAAATGACGTGATGGTGTTAACAGACTTCTTATCGTAGAATCCAAAGATTGCATAAACTCCTCTTGAGAACTGTGAACAGACTGAAAAAGGAAAAAGAAAAACATGCTAAGAGACAGGATTTGAATTGTTATTGATCTCATTTAAATCTTAGATTGCTTTTTTTGAGCTTCTGTACTAAATTCAGAGAAATTATTGCCTTTTTGTCCATTTTTAAGCAATCTGATCCTTTTAATTCTTTATACAACTAATAATGATATACAGTATCAGCCCAAGACCTTCATCGTGGTTCTTTATAACACATTAGCGTAAAACCTAAATATTAAGGGGCATCTCTTTCTGGATTCTCTTTCGGATTAATGGATACCTTTTAATAAGTTCTTAAATAAATAAAAAATTTTCACATATGAAAACATCTGCATTTATCGTGCAAGACAGATGATTACATGAACTCATGGTTAGAATAAATACTAAACCTCTGAGTAAGCCAGAGGTTACTGCATTTTGCTCCAACATTGCACTCTGTCCAGCACATTGGCATTTTGCTTGTACATGTTTATTGATCAAACTTGGAGTAAATTAGGGTTAATGATTTAGACATGGTACTCGAGGGTTCATGGGAGTTTGCCCAACCGGTCCACATGTGTTTTGTGGACCTGGAGAAAGCATTCCACTGTGTCGTGATGCCCTGTGGGGTGTGCTCCAGGAGTATGGAATTGGGGGCCCTTTACTAGGGGCCATCCGGTCTCTGTACAAGCGGAGGAGGAGTTTGGTTCGCATTGCCGGCACTAAGTCGGACCTGTTCCCGGTGCATGTTGGACTCCAGCAGGGCTGTCCTTTGTCACCGGTAATGTTCATAACTTTTATGGACAGGATTTCTAGGCGCAGCCAAGGGCCGGAGGGGGTCTGGTTTGGGGACCAGAGGATTTCATCTCTTCTTTTTGCAGATGAAGTGGTCCTGCTGGCCCTATCTAGCCAAGACCTACAGCATGCACTGGGGCGGTTCGCAGCCGAGTGTGAAGCGGCTGGGATGAAGATCAGCTCCTCCAAGTCCGAGGCCACGGTTCTCGACCGGAAAAGGGTGGCTTGTCCTCTTCAGGTTGGAGGGGAGTTCCTGCCTCAAGTGGAGGAGTTTAAGTATCTCGGGGTCTTGTTCACGAGTGAGGGAAGAACGGAGCGGGAGATCGACAGACGGATTGGTGCGGCTGCCACAGTAATGGGGGCACTGTGCCGGTCCGTTGTGGTGAAGAGAGAGCTGAGCCGAAAAGCGAAGCTCTCGATTTACCGGTCGGTCTACATTCCTACCCTCACCTATGGTCATGAACTTTGGGTCATGACCGTAAGAACGAGATCCCGGATACCTGCGGCTGAAATGAGCTTCCTCCGTAGGGTGGCCGGGCACTCCCTTAGAGATAGGGTGAGGAGCTCGGCCATCCGGGAGGGGCTCGGAGTAGAGCCGCTGCTTCTCCACATCAAGAGGAGCCAGTTGAGGTGGCTCGGGCATCTATACCGGATGCCTCCTGGACGCCTTCCTCGGGAGGTGTTCCAGGCACGTCCCACCGGGAGGAGGCCCAGGGGACGGCCCAGGACATGCTGGAGGGACTATGTCTCTCGGCTGGCCTGGGAACGTCTTGGGCTCCCCCCGGAGGAGCTGGAGGAGGTGTCTGGGGAGAGGGACGACTGGGCATCTCTGCTGAGTCTGCTGCCCCCGCGACCCGGTCCCGGATAAGCAGAAGACGATGAGTACAAGTACGAGTACGATTTAGACATGTGTCTTGCTGGGTAATCAATCCAATGAGCAATTTCCTTGTACACTTTTGCAAAAAAGACTTGCTGAGCACAGGAATGCAGTCAAGTCTATGTTAAACAAATGCATATGAACAAATGTATATGACCCTGCAAAGATTAAGCAGGTATAGAAAATGGATGGGTGGATATTATTGTTTAACATAATCCCAAAATGAGTATTTTTTGAGAATTTTTCCCAACTTAACTTCGCCAAGCAGTTTGTTAAGGTTTAGGCTGAAGGTAACCAGAAGGTGCTTAAATCCTAATTTTGGTTATTAAGGTGAATAGCCCGCAGTGTAGTTTAACTTTGTTCCAGTTAAACTAAAAAGATTCGCCTGAATTAATTCCAAATTGAATAAAAACATAAAAATGTAGCAAAATTTAACACAGAATAAGTAAAAATATTACCTTACCCAATACTTATAACTTGCTGCTCCCCTGTGTAGCAGCTGTTAGCTGATTTAAAGATGTACCCCTCCTTCTCAAAATATTAGCATATTGTGATAAAGTTCATTATTTTCCATAATGTCATGATGAAAATTTAACATTCATATATTTTAGATTCATTGCACACTAACTGAAATATTTCAGGTCTTTTATTGTCTTAATACGGATGATTTTGGCATACAGCTCATGAAAACCCAAAATTCCTATCTCACAAAATTAGCATATCATTAAAAGGGTCTCTAAACAAGCTATGAATCTAATCATCTGAATCAACGAGTTAACTCTAAACACCTGCAAAAGATTCCTGGGTCCTTTAAAACTCCCAGCCTGGTTCATCACTCAAAACCCCAATCATGGGTAAGACTGCCGACCTGACTGCTGTCCAGAAGGCCACTATTGACACCCTCAAGCAAGAGGGTAAGACACAGAAAGACATTTCTGAACGAATAGGCTGTTCCCAGAGTGCTGTATCAAGGCACCTCAGTGGGAAGTCTGTGGGAAGGAAAAAGTGTGGCAGAAAACGCTGCACAGCGAGAAGAGGTGACCGGACCCTGAGGAAGATTGTGGAGAAGGGCCGATTCCAGACCTTGGGGGACCTGCGGAAGCAGTGGACTGAGTCTGGAGTAGAAACATCCAGAGCCACCGTGCACAGGCGTGTGCGGGAAATGGGCTACAGGTGCCGCATTCCCCAGGTCAAGCCACTTTTGAACCAGAAACAGCGGCAGAAGCGCCTGACCTGGGCTACAGAGAAGCAGCGCTGGACTGTTGCTCAGTGGTCCAAAGTACTTTTTTCAGATGAAAGCAAATTCTGCATGTCATTCGGTAATCAAGGTGCCAGAGTCTGGAGGAAGACTGGGGAGAAGGAAATGCCAAAATGCCAGAAGTCCACTGTCAAGTACCCACAGTCAGTGATGGTCTGGGGTGCCGTGTCAGCTGCTGGTGTTGGTCCACTGTGTTTTATCAAGGGCAGGGTCAATGCAGCTAACTATCAGGAGATTTTGGAGCACTTCATGCAAAAAGCTTTATGGAGATGAAGATTTCATTTTTCAGCACGACCTGGCACCTGCTCACAGTGCCAAAACCAATGGTAAATGGTTTACTGACTATGGTATCACTGTGCTCAATTGGCCTGCCAACTCTCCTGACCTGAACCCCATAGAGAATCTGTGGGATATTGTGAAGAGAACGTTGAGAGACTCAAGACCCAACAATGTGGATGAGCTAAAGGCCACTATCGAAGCATCCTGGGCCTCCATAAGACCTCAGCAGCGCCACAGGCTGATTGCTTCCATGCCACGCCGCATTGAAGCAGTCATTTCTGCAAAAGGATTCCTGACCAAGTATTGAGTGCATAACTATACATGATTATTTGAAGGTTGACGTTTTTTGTATTAAAAACACTTTTCTTTTATTGGTTGGATGAAATATGCTAATTTTGTGAGATAGGAATTTTGGGTTTTCATGAGCTGTATGCCAAAATCATCCGTATTAAGACAATAAAAGACCTGAAATATTTCAGTTAGTGTGCAATGAATCTAAAATATATGAATGTTAAATTTTCATCATGACATTATGGAAAATAATGAACTTTATCACAATATGCTAATATTTTGAGAAGGACCTGTATAAAGTATTCACTGTTATTTATAGTAAAAAAGGTACTGTCAGCTGCAGCCAGTGTTGGGATGTACCAAATGCTTTGAAGATTATACTGAGAAAATCAGTAAAGGTGTAGTCCATTAAGTGTCATGGCTTGTATCATCTACGGTGCATGAATTCATCGATGAGGTTTGCCATCTCGCTGTTGGTAGCAGTTCAGAAAGTGGCTCGAATTTTGGCGCAAATCTGCGCCAGATATAAAGCCTAAGTAAGCTGCTCATAATCTGTGAGTAGTGTTGAAATCTTCGAGAGTTCATGAGTAAAGAGTGAGTTTGATTAGTCATAGGCACTTTCACTTTACTCATCCATTTTAGCACTAAAAATATATTTATTTTCTTTTTAATGTGTCCTATAGGGCTGAGTAGCACTCAGAATATTTGTCTTTCTGCCAAGAAGAAGCCCAACAGATTTACTTTGACAAGTGGAGCATTACGGCTTTTGCTATAACGCTCCGCTTGATCTATACAAAAAACTTTATTAGAAACTGCTATGGGATTATTTCAAATGCAGTGGACATGGAGATGGAAACAAAAGGGGAAAAAATAAGAAAGAAAGGCAGAGAAGTAGGGCAAAAAGGGGAGATAAAAGGATAAGAGGAGAGATAGAAGGATAAAGATAACACCTTAGAAGACTGCTTCAACACCTGCAGAAAGAGAGAGAAAACAACAGGGACAAACAACAAATGCTTATATAACAACGTCTCTAAAAAGTACATGGTACTAATTAATGCAAGATATATTTAGTGGCAACCACAGCTCAATATAGAGTATATCTATTTATATGTAAACACCTGAATCCAAACACCTGTAAGTGTATGTATGAGCGCGCTAATGTTTGTAAGGTTTCTCTATAATAATATTCAATAGTGGACGTGAAGAGCCACAGACCTGCCCCCCAGGCCTCGAGGCAGACACAGAGGAGATCGGAGCCACAGGCATCCGAAGGACCCCCAGAGCCCGGGAGCCCCAGGAGGACCACCGCCGGGACAAGCCCACCCGCCTAAAATGTAAAGGAGGAGGAGTGACTCGAGTTGGATCCATGGATCTGAAAGTCCCATTGCTCAACTAAGGGGACATGGAAATCCCGCCATAGTAATCTTTATAACGTGGCCACATGGTATAAGACTGCACTAAACTATTCTAAGGAGGAAAACCCAAGAATGCATTCAGTTTAAAAGATTATTGTGTTGTAAACTAGCAGAAAAAGATAATTACTTTAAAGAACACAATATGACAGGCATCTAAATAAATAGTTAAAAAAACACCATATATTGAAGCCTGTGTGTCCATGTCTATTGTGATGTTGCAAGAACTTCCTCTACTGACACTTTGACTGGTTTGCTTGCTGGCTTTGCCCAGGATTAAAATGCTCTAAGCTCATGCTTAGAGACTGGATATCCCCATGACTATGCTGCAGCTTATGCCAGAGCAAACTCTCTGACAACATTTTACTTTCTTACCACATATGGTAATTCACATTCATAATGGCCACATCAGTCATTTGTTTGTGCAGCAATGGTTTGGACGATCTTTCTGGCTCTGAAATTAGACTTAACTAGAATTTTAAAGACTTTTATGTTTCTATGCTTCATCAATAACAAATTCAAAAACCTTTAATAAAAGAAGAAAAGCCAAGCAAAAACAGTAAACCCCGGGAACAGTGAGGACTGTAGAAAAGCCATTAAGCCTCTGTTACATCCGACTGCCTTTCAGTGACACTCAGTATTCAAACATAGAAAAAAATTAGAGACTGGCAAAATCTCTTTTTGTAGTGCTGATGAGGTCACTGTTATTAGGTACCAAGAGTTAAACAAAGATTGTATTGTTTTCCTCTCCTGGGCCTGTTAATTGCAACAGTGAGGCAATTGTTCTCCTTTGTGTTTCTCTTTTTAAAGAAAAAAATATCATTTATCTGGGAAAATGTGAAAGAACAATAAATTAATTTGCAATCCCAACATTATGTTTAAAGACAATATTGCATAGCTATGAGTATTTTTTTTTTCATGTATATTAAAGGAATGCAAGGCTTCAATTATTTACATTCATTTGAAATAATAATAATAAATCATATGCTTCAGATTTGTCTGCAAAGTCAGTTACTGTGTTATCTAGAACAAAGCAAAACTAACCAAAAACTACAACAAAATAACTGGTATGCAATGGAGAACTGTTATACACCACACAGAGTAATTGGGATATACAGCTGGTATAAACAAACTCTTAAAGCTCCCTGCTGGAGAACTATAGCAGGGAGTAAAATTTTGGGGTCAATAAGTCACCATAGAAGCCATTAGATGATACCTTCAAAGCAGCAGGTTGTTTGGGACTGAGCCATTAAAAAAACATTTACTATCCTACCATCACAAAGATAAAGTCTGCTGGGACCTGAGCCATAACTGTGACCTTTGGTCAAGAAAGACTAAGATGGAGGTCTCAGCAACAGACACTCCAGGTTGATCTGGCCTAAAGCAAAAGATAAACCTCTGGAAAATCAGCTCATGCCCACTAATGGGTACCTTGAAAGATCTATGATGCTCTGGGCCTTTTTTCCTTCAAAGGCCTAGGGAACCTTGTTAAAATGCATGGCATCAAAATGTAATAAGTCCTGTATAAAACCTGTGTGATGAGCTCCAAGCGATTGTGTAAAAACAGCATGTTCAAAGATCCCTCTGTCTGTAAGCTTCAATTTTCTTTTTAAAAACAATTATTTCTAAATGTTTGATGTTTTCTTAAATTCAAGGTGAGATTGTTCTGAAATTTTGAACATAATGTTTTGTTGCTGCAATACAAATGTAATTTTAGGGAAAAAAAAATCATTTTAGAAACTTTTTCATCTTTTTTTTAAAGATATTTTTTCAGCACTAGTGGCCTTTATTTATTTTTGACAGTATGTAGACAGGAAAGAAGGGTAGAGAGAGGGGGAGACATTCGGCAAAAGTCGCTGGTCCGCGACTCGAACGAGGGACAGCCGCTTCAAGGACTGTAGCCTCTGCATATGGTCGCGCGCTTAACCCCTACACCATCAGCGCCGCGCCCACTTTTTCATCTTTTAAAAGGGCGGCAATAGATTTGTCTGGAAACCTCAAAGAGTTTGACATATTTGTGAGTTCATGAATGATGTATTGATTCAAAATCCAAATGCATAATATAAACAGAAACAATGAACAAACAAATATCTGCAGCTATGTTATATTTGTCTTGCTTTGTTTGAACAAGGAGTAAGAAGATGGGGTCTCTTTGACCACCTAAGGTCATTTACTTTATTTGAATTACAGCTGCATCAGCAATAAATGCAAGGTCTATGGTCATCAGAAAGTTATAATAAACTCATTACTTGAAAGATTCTAAATCTGTGGCAACACTGACTCCTGCACTAAGTACCACCACCCAAGGTGAGGGTGTACCCTGCTAAATATATATTTAGCTGTCCCAATTAGAAGACCTCATTTTCACCATTATTGCTCTGAAGACACCTCTGCTGCGCTGCCACTGTTTACATGGGAACTCCATTACTGATCAAAGATTAAACCTGCACCAATTAGCAGTTAATAAACCCAGCACCCGTAACTGACATGTGCAACGCTTGCACTTTTGTTAAATTTCACAGAGAATTAAGAACACCTAACTGCTAATTCAGCAAATATTTTTGATATCCCAAACTTTGTATGAAAACATGAAAGACTGGTGATAATAAAATCATTATGAGAGCCAAACCATATGTGAGGATTCAATCTTTTGCTGCATGTTTTATTTATTTTCTTGATAAATAAGAAAACAAAATTCTAATTAATGCTGTAGGTCTTGGAACATCTCTCCTTCTACTGAAATCTAAGACAAAGCATGCAGTCCAGGTAAAATATTTTTGTTTGTTTTATGCAACTTAAATATAAAATATAGAATGAAATTCAGAAGACAAGTAGAAGCCCATTGCATCAGTAAAACAATGAGTCAGTCTGATACAAAAACTTGCATTCACACACACCACATGTCTCTGTGGTGGAGATCATCAGCAGTCCAGTCACAGCTAACAGAACTGATTGTTACATATCTCATCCTCCCCAACAGCAGCGTTCTCACCAACAGAAAATGCCTCAAGACTTTGGGGTGTTTTATGTAAAACTGATCTGACACCAGTTGGTGCGGCAGCTTAAAGCCACCAGCCTTTCTGTCATACTAAACCCTGAGCAGATTTGTCACAACTATAATTGTTGAACAAGCAAATTTTGACCTTGGAAATCTAAAAGAAGGGAGAGCTTTAAAAACATATCTGAGCAGTCCTGTCACCTCAATGTAAAAGCTGTTTTTGACAAGTAAAACTGTTTTCAAAAAGGGAAAATATCCAGTGAGCAGCAGTTCTGTGGGAGCAAATGCCTTGTTGACGCCAGAGGTAAGAGGAGAATGGCCAGACTGGTTCGAGCTGATAGAAATGCAACAGTAACTCAAATGCAGAAGAGCATCTCTGAACGCACAACATGTCGAACCTTGAGGCGAATGGGCTACAGCCGCAGAAGACCACACTAGGTGCCACTCCTGTCAACTAGGAAAGGGAAACTGAGGCTACAATTCGCACAGGTTCACCAAAATTGGACAATAGAAGATTGGAAAAATGTTGCCTGGTCTAATGAGTCTTATATATATATATATATATGGGTTGGACAATAAAACACCTGGTTTTTAGACCACAATAATTTATTAGTATGGTGTAGGGCCTCCTTTTGGGGCCAATACAGCGTCAATTCGTCTTGGGAATGACATATACAAGTCCTGCACAGTGGTCAGAGGGATTTTATGCCATTCTTCTTGCAGGATAGTGACCAGGTCATTACGTGATACTGGTGGAGGAAAACGTTTCCTGACTCGCTCCTCCAAAACACCCCAAAGTGGCTCAATAATATTTACATCTGGTGACTGTGCAGGCCATGGGAGATGTTCAACTTCACTTTCATGTTCATTCAACCAATCTTTCACCAGTCTTGCTGTGTGTATTGGTGCATTGTCATCCTGATACACGGCACCGCCTTCAGGATACAATGTTTGAACCATTGGATGCACATGGTCCTCAAGAATGGTTCAGTAGTCCTTGGCAGTGACGTGCCCATCTAGCACAAGTATTGGGCCGAGGGAATGCCATGATATGGCAGCCCAAACCATCACTGATCCACCCCCATGCTTCACACTGGGCATACAACAGTCTGGGTGGTACGCTTCTTTGGGGCTTCTCCACACCGTAACTCTCCCGGATGTGGGGAAAACAGTAAATGTAGACTGAAACACCTGTCATTTTAGTGTGGGAGGTTTCATCGCTAAATTGGACCAGCCTGGTAGCCAGTGTTCATTGATTGCACATTGCACCAGTAAGAGCAGAGTGTGAAGGTTCAATTAGCAGGATAAGAGCACAGTTTTGCTCCAAATATTGAAATGCACACAACATTATGGGTGACATACCAGAGTTCAAAAGAGGACAAATTGTTGGTGTACGTCTTGCTGGCGCATCTGTGACCAAGACAGCAAGTCTTTGTGATGTATCAAGAGCCACAGTATCCAGGGTAATGTCAGCATACCACCAAGAAGGTCGAACCACATCCAACAGGATTAACTGTGGACGCAAGAAGAAGCTGTCTGAAAGGGATGTTCGGGTGCTAACCCGGATTGTATCAAAAAAACATAAAACCACGGCTACCCAAATCACGGCAGAATTAAATGTGCACCTCAACTCTCCTGTTTCCACCAGAACTGTCCGTCGGGAGCTCCACAGGGTCAATATACACGGCCGGGCTGCTATAGCCAAACCTTTGGTCACTCATGCCAATGCCAAACGTTGGTTTCAATGGTGCAAGGAGCGCAAATCTTGGGCTGTGGACAATGTGAAACATGTATTGTTCTCTGATGAGTCCACATTTACTGTTTTCCCCACATCCGGGAGAGTTACGGTGTGGAGAAGCCCCAAAGAAGCGTACCAACCAGACTGTTGCATGCCCAGAGTGAAGCATGGGGGTGGATCAGTAATGGTTTGGGCTACCATATCATGGCAATCCCTTGGCCCAATACTTGTGCTAGATGGGCGCGTCGTCACTGCCAAGGACTACTGAACCATTCTTGAGGACCATGTGCATCCTATGGTTCAAACATTGTATCCTGAAGGCAATGCCGTGTATCAGGATGACAATGCACCAATACACACAGCAAGACTGGTGAAAGATTGGTTTGATGAACATGAAAGTGAAGTTGAACATCTCCCATGGCCTGCACAGTCAACAGATCTAAATATTATTGAGCCACTTTGGGGTGTTTTGGAGGAGCGAGTCAGGAAACATTTTCCTCCACCAGTATCACGTAGTGACCTGGCCACTATCCTGCAAGAAGAATGCTAAATAAAAATCAAAGAAAATGCATTTGGAGGTATGTTTTAAGCTAAATAATTACTTACACAGGGTGTTCAACTTGTGACAGAAACATGTTAACATAAAAGAAATCTGCAGCTATTAATGGAACTGTGAGAATTAACAATGTATTGACTTTTTGAAGTTATAATCTGAATGACAGTTAATTTGGTGTAATGCATTTATTAAACATGATTACAATTATTTATTAATTGATCATGATTTTGGAAAACACATTTTTACTGCACTGAAGGAACAAGAAAAGAGTATACTAGCACAGTTGATTGAGACCAGATCATTTCAATAGTAGTTATTTTTTGTCAATTGTATTGTAGTTTGTGATTAATTGAAGCTACAATAAAATTTACAAAGCCTTAAGGGTAAAGCCCTTACCAGTGGAGACTCAAACTCCAACAGCAGGCCAATGTATAACGTTTGGTAAAAGCACAGCCTAGCAAATAGATTTTAATCCTTAAACCCAGCCAAGCACTGAAAGAAACAATTAATTTTGACTAAAGCAAAGTTTGAAGGATTAGACCAATGTAAATGTAGAACGTACTGAATCTTTGGATTTCTTGGTAAGTGTACTGTGTTTCAGAAGAGCTTGCATGTTCTCTCCACACTTGTGTTGTTTTCCTGGATACTCCGGGTTCCTCTCAGTGAAAAAGCATGAATGCAAGGTTAACTGATGGGCTTGACCTCGGGAGCGACTGTGTGTGCATGGTTGATATTCATTTTATGTGCCTCTGTCTTAGCCCTGTCTTAGACTAGAAACATCCCTGTGACCTAAAAATATTTATTTCAAATTCCAAACACAGGAACCTTTCTTTTCAAAATAGCTTTATTTTGGTCATCCATTTTTAGCACCAGCAGTTGTTGAACCTGCTATTATTAGGCACAATCTTGTATGATTTCATCAGTCATGAGAATATTTTTTTGTAAAGCAAAAAGGATCAAACATATTTTTGAAACGATTTCTTGTAATCTTTAGGACATCCTTCAACAGAACAAATATATTGTGTTCTGTTGGTGAGCCAGTCTGTTCCACTAAGCTTATTGCAAATTTCTTTGACCAGACTGATCCTGCAAAACAAGCAAGTCATCACACACAGTCGCTATGTTTCTATTCCATCTGCCTCCTTTTATAAAACATATCATATATCCACTGACCTTTAGTGGAAATACTAGTGCAGACTTTAGATCTGCTGTTCTGCGTTCTAATGATCTCGAAACTGCCAGAACAAAATTAGGTATGTTGTTAGAAACATAGCTTTAATCAGCACCTAAAAAAACAGCTCCCACAGCAGCCAGTTACTCAATGTTTGCTGCAGATAAGCTGGAACGAGCTCACAGTAAAACAAATAGACATAAAAGCATGTGATTGTGCATCTATTGCTCATTCCAGCCATCACAAAGCCCTCCATCTTCAGCTGTTTCTTATTTATGTAGAAGTGTATATTTTTCAGAAAACAAAGACAAGGAAATTGGGAAAAAAAAAAAAAATTATTAACTATACATGACATTTAAATTCACAAAACACTTTAGGTACACATTGCTAGTACCGGGTTAGATCCATCTAGTCCTTCAGACCTACTTTCAGTTTTTTTGTGACATATTTAACAAGGTCTCAGAAATATTGGTCAGACATTTCGGTTTATGTTGACAGAATCAGATCATTGCTGCACATTCATCACCTGTATATCCATCCCTCCATCTATTTTCTATACCCGCTTCTTCCATACAGGGTTTTGACGGAACAGATATGATAGGTGCCTATCTTCAGCAGTCTATGGGCAAGAGCTGGGGTACACCAGGGTGCCAGTTCATCGCAGGGTAACAGACTCCATGCCATTGGAGGCCATTGGACTACAGCACCAGTCTACAACTACAGCCCTCGAGTGCTCATGCCCTGGAACTTTACATCCCTGCTCCAAAGCAGCTGAATCACATGATTAAATTATCTCTTTAGAATGTCATTAAGTTTGGCAAAGGCCTGGTAATGAGCCATTTATGTGAGGTGTGTTGGAGAGGGCATCTAAAAGCTGCAGGCCAGCAGCTCTTAAGAACGGGACATGGAGACACCTGGAGTACAGTGAACTCATTGTCATGTTCCAGAAACTAGTTTGAGATGATTTGAACTTTGTGACCTGGTCCATTCAGCTGTTGTAAGTAGCCACAGAGGATGGATACACTGTGGTGATAAATATATCATACACCTCTATATCACTATCCACTGAACCACTGATACAAGGCAGGATGGATCCATAGTTTTTGTGTTGCTTACACCAAAGTCTCACCCTGCCATGTGAGTGTCTCAGGTGAAATTGAGACTTAGTGAACTAGGCAATGGCAATGACAATGTTTTGCCAATCTGTTTTGTCCAATTTTGGTGAGCCTGTCTAACCTTTGGCCTCAGTTTTCTTTTCTTAATAGACAGAAGTGGCACCAAGGTCTGATATGTTAAAACAAGGCATTTTCATTTAGACAACTGCAGCTTCCTAGATATTTTCTCTTTTTCAGATGGTTCTGCCTAAAATCCCAGTAAATGCGGCCTTTGAAATACTCTGACTGGCCGGTTTGGCACCAAAGATGTTCAAAGTCCCAAAGATCTTCCTCATTCTCCATTCTTATATGTAAGTTGAACTTTCAGCAAAATGTCTTTACCTTGAACTGCATCCAAGTGATTGGCTTATCTATTTCTGATAACAAGCAAATGAACAGGTGTAGCCATTAAAGTGGCAGGTGGGTGTAGCAGTGATGAGGATTTTTAATGTAGCCATCAATATGAAAAGAAGTGCTGTTTTAAACCCTGATCAAATCAAACTAACTTTAAGTGCACTCCTGCCACAAATATCACCTCTTGAAGTCACAAAAGGACATTAGTAAGTTTTGAGGAAATTGTGTATACATGTATATATCTATCTAGATAGATATAGATAGACAGGCTAATTAGGGTTTTAAATAATCTCCCTTTTTTATTTAGTAGCTATTCTGGAAAAAAAAAAATATTTTGTCCAAGTATTTTAAATTGTCCAGCAGCTGACTTTGGAGCCTTCCTTTTTGTAGAAATGTCCAATCGGCTGCTTCAGTGTTTTATCTAAACGTTAGATCTGGAGGGTCTCACATGCTATAATCTAAGAATTTCATATTAAAACTATGCAATACCTAATAAGGTACTCTGCAGTAATACCATAACTGAGGGTAATGACAGAGGCATTATATTTGCATATTTATATAATTTTCATTTACAGAGAAAAATGTACTGAGAAAAAGACTGGAACTCCTCTGAGAGTTGCCTAATTTTTTTTTTTTTATCTCCAGTGCTCCCCTGAGCTCCTTAAACAAGGCTTTTGATATTGTGTCTTTTTCAGAGCCCACAGACTTTAAAAAAGTGCCAGTACCGTGTCCCGCAGAAAAAAGATTTGTACAATATTCCATCATCAAGCAAAACCCAGCTTAAGTTCTGACCTTCTGGTTGCCTTAGCTTTCAACAGCAAAGTGAGCTTTAAAAAGTAAAAGTGGGGCTGCAGCTGCAGTTCTTTCATGGCATTTGATGTCCTCTTTACTTTGCGGGATTTTCATGCAAATTTGACTGTTTTTGACATAGAATAAAACACAGATTACTGCTTAACGGTTCAGTTATAACAGAACCTGGACTGGTGAGAGAACATTTAAACATTCCAATATGGGTAAAAAAAATTTCATGTTGTGTCAGTCATGATTTATTATGGTTATAACTGTCACGGTTTGAATCCCTGAATGCTTTTCTGCCACAGTCATGTTCTTTACCACGTCATTCCTACCCTGACTAGATATACGCAAAGTGCAAATTACACACTGTGGGCCTGATTTTCAAAGATTCCAAAGAAGCGCTAAATTGCTTATGCAAAAATAATTTTAAAATTGCATATGCAGTAAGTGGGCGTGTTTCAGGTGATCTACAAAGAATGTGTGGGCAGTGGAGAACAGGTGCACAAGTGGTGCAGACCACCATATTTAAATATGAATTTCAAGTGCAATATAATGGTGCAGCTCCAACGTAGTATTTATGGATAGATGATATCTCTACTATTTTTATTTCTGATAGTCAAAATATGTTGACATACGCAAAGAAGGTTCTCTCTCTCTGTTGAAGGTTCTCTCTCTCCATTGTCTGTCACTGTATCTATGCCTCCTTCTCAACACAATGACCACAAACATTTTTGCATGCCACTAGCACCTGCCTTTCAAATGTGCTAAATATAGACACAGAAACTGCACCTGTAATCTGTTTCAGGTTGGATAAATTGCATGTGATAAGGAATTACATTTTCATGTCCTCCTCCAATAAGTGCGCATTTGTGTCTATATCTTATGTTTTGTATATTTATGAAGGCCAACACATTAAAAGGTTTGTGCCCTCTGTTTTACACACGCAATTCAATTTGCCCCTGGTTTGTAGATCAACTTTATGCATGCAGGCCAGTTTGCACATGTATTTGTACATGCAAACATTTTAAAGATTAGGCACTCTGTGTCTATCCACCCAACCCCTCCCATCCCCGGCATAACCACCGGCAATTTGTCACAGACTCACTTAAAAGAGGTAAAAAGATCAGCTAGGGAGATAGCAAACATTTATGGATTCCAGGTTACCTGATTTTAAACATTTCAAAATATTCTCTTAAAAAGAGTGGAAGATGCTTGCATAAGGATTTCAGATCACTCTGAAGTGGACTGTACCAACTCTATGTGATGAGACTTTGACCTCCAAACACTGACAAACAAATTTGCTGAAAAATGAGCCTTCTTTAACAATGTCACACATTAATATAATAATAGAGAACTCATTTTAGCATATTATTAGGAGTTTTCCAGGTGAATAGTTCTTGAACAGCCTTTTCTCCATCATAGAGCCAATAAGAAAATAATAATAACTGATTGCAAAAAAGGAGATAGCAGTAAATCTCTATTTACTCTTGATCATACCCATTATTATAGGTGTCATCACATTCAAAACTAATATTAATTGTAACTGTCACTATTGGACTTGTTTACTCTAAACAGAAGGTTTGTTTGTTTGGAGTACCCGGAGGGAACCCACGCAGGTACGGGTAGAGCATGCAAACTCCATGTACATTTTTGGACTTTTTATTTTTATTATTAAGAAACGGATTAACTCAAAATTGTGTTTGGAACAATGATTTTCCTCTTTGTTTTATTGAAGGTGATTTGAGGATGTTGTACATTCTTCAGCTCTGCCATCAGATCAGATTTTCTGGCAGTTTGGCTCTAGAATAGTTTGCAGCTGGCGTCTTACTACTAAGACTAACGTATGGTTTAAAGATTAATGTGTGGTTTATGCCCTGTGAGCTGCTGGAGTAGATGTGAATCATTGTGATCTGTAAGAACCAAAGAAATTAATGTTAAAAAGTAAGTTTTGGATTATTTGCAATGTCAGTTAACTGAAGTACACGCCTCTATTCTACAGGTCGGCCTTAAAATTGTGGAATCATATTATTGTCATGATATGATTCAGACTCTAGCAATTCATGTAGAATATGAATTAATGTTCAACTTTTATAGCCTCAGGAATCCAGGTAGGAATGTGATTATATTTTATGTTTTCTGTGTACTTCCTGCTGTTTTGTCACCGCAGGGGAACTGGAGCTGCCAACAAATGGGGGGAGACATTTTTTTTTGCTGGTGAAATGACTATACCTGTCAAGTTAAAATACCTTAGAGCTATATTATCTAGACTCAGGCTTTATCCATAACCACTCAATATCTTTGACCCACTCTCATTAACTTCCACAAAGGTAGAATTGAAGTTGACAACTAGCAGGAGTCTGAAGCGGTTTCTTGCCTGCTGCAACTTGTCACTCTTTGCATCCCTACTTCCTCAATGTGTATAGGGCTGAATATTTAAATGCTGATTGTGCGCATGAAAGCATCTGTTTGGACTTTCTCTTAGTCCCATACACAAAGATTGCTCCTGCCAGGGGACATGGGTGCCCACCAGGCTAATGTTGACGCAGCTGTTGATGGAAATCCTATCAACCTTTGCCTTGTCATGTTTCTATCCTATTTGTTTTCTTATCAGCCTCTAATTGTCAATGTCATCGTGAATTTATTGATTTTGTCCTGGCCCTATTGCCTTCTTGCTGGCAGCTGGTGTCGGTGTCCATTTTTTATCTCTTTTTTAGGGTTTGATATTCTCTTGGGTAAGCGTCACAGTTCTTTTTAGCAACTAGTTTATTTAGTATACTCTGCAACAGTTTTTGCTAATTTTAAACATTGCAAAATGGTAACACTTTTGTAGCAGATGCTTTAAGGATGAAGATGCATCTGTTACTCTTACATTGCAGTTTGGTGCTTTGGCCCCATCCTAACAAGAGTAGGAGCTTTCATTGCCATAAAGTCCTTCAGTATAGTATTTTTCTGAAACAGGAACATGTCATACTGCCTTCACATGCACATGACTTTCATCTTACAAGCACACTGTGTGATTGTCATAAAGAAACCTTATGAAAGGCTCAAGGTGAGTCTCCTTTAATGAAGAATCACCCACTAGAAATTGTCACTTCATAAATGTGACAGGCAGCGAGATGTCATTTAGACATACTCTACTGCCAGGTGTGAGTTAGAGGTCAGGAAAGAATGGTTTGCCATAATGAAATCTACCTTAGATTGTTGCCACATTTACCTTGTTTTTGCTGCTTTGGCTACTTTTCTCATTCATGATTACAATTTATAGCTCCATGCAGAAGAATACATGCACTCATCATCATCAAGAATGTTATATTAATATTTGACTAATTCATATAATTGACCTGTTCATGTTCCAGGGTGAACTGATAAATCATACACCTTCAAAGACTTAAAAAAAAAACTTGAATGTAAAGTTTTGTATTTTTTTCTGAGCTACACTGAAATACAATTATACATATAAGCTGAAACATATATTCATCCCCACTACTATTGGTTAGACGTCCCTTAGCAAGATGCAAAGAAAACACACATCTTTTACAGGTATGAGTAATGGTGTGGCAAAATTCAGGTTGGATATTTACCACTCCACTTCGCAACATCAGTGAAGCTTAAATAAGGTTGTTGGTTTCCTTTTAAGCAACGCCCATACATATTCAATAGGGTTGAAGTTGGGGGCACATCAAAAGGTTAATGTGAGCCTTCTTCATAAATTCCAACACCAACTTTGATGTGTGTTTTGGGTCATTGTCCTTTGAGAGGATTCATACTTTGTGTCAAAGTATGAATCCTCTGACCACAATTGTCACCCTTAAAGGACATTGAATTTCTTATGATGCTCGGGAATAATCTGGGAACCACAAAGGCTCAAACCTATCATAAACTGGAGGTGCTGGAACACCAGTGTGCCTGTCCACAGTGAAGCCAGTTAGACAAAAACACTGCTGACTTGGAAAGGACCTGTTTTACATGACAAGTCAAATACCTTCTGGATAAATGTTTTGTGGCCAGCAAAGATTGAGGAGTTTGGCCACAATGATGGAAAAAATAGTTGGAGTCATGGTTAAGTTGTCAAGCATGGTGGTGGTTGCATTATGCTTTGGTTTGCTCTCAGAAAAGAATGACAATGGAGAACTGCAACATGGACACTGCTGGGTGTTCAGACAGGGTCAGTGATTCCAAACAGACAACTAAGCTAGTTTTTTGAATGAATAAAGGAAGTTAACATGGACCCAACATCAACACTATTTAAAATATAGGGACTACATTTAAAAGCTGAGTTCATGCCAGGACATCTTAAATGAAACATTAACTTTGATTAGAACAGTTGTGAAATATCCAAGAAGAATGATCCCAGTCTTCAGAGTCTTTAGATGGTGATGAAAAGCATTTGGTTTTTCTGCAAACTGCAGAGAATATTAGTGAGGGTGCATGAATACATCTGAGCGTTTAGGTATAGCTTTGGCTGGAGGTATTTCACATAAAGATCTGCTAGACGTTTTTACCCTCAAAAAGACTCAACAAAATAGAAGAACATTAAAATAACCACAGACAAGATGTCTTGGTTTGAAAACACAAATATGCCCTTTTCACTAAAAAACAGAAATCTGTGCTCTGAAAAGCTCCTAATCTTCTTTCCTCAGCTGAATTCATGTCTGTCTGAAAGTTGCATCAAAGAAGCCACCCACAGTCTCTGGCTTTACAGGGCACCACATGGGAGAACACTTGAGCTTCCCTGAATGAAGACAAACCCTCACAGATCAAAGCAGGATGGGAACAGTGCTGTTGCATGCCTCCTGATCACTCCTAAACATTAAAATCTCCCATCACATGTCTTTCTTTTTGTTTTGCAGACAGGAGAAGCATGTATACATTCTAAATATGTATCCACTAACTAATATAATGTAATAAAGTGCTGTTTTTAATTTGCAGGATTTGTTCAGGATTACAGGATTACAAAATTTGTAACACCAGGGTCACTGTTTGAAACTCTGATGCACACACGCATGATACATCTACGCATGAAAATCTAGCTGAAACTAACAACAGTTGGGATGTTCTGGCTACGATCCAGATGAAACCTATTGTTCAAACTGAAAAACCATTGGGGAAAAGGTTGTTACAAGAGAACAATCAGAATCAGAATCAGCTTTATTGCCAAGTTCGTGCATACAAACAAGGAATTTGACTCCGGTACACTTTGCTCTTTTGTTCTGTTTTTGCATTACAGAATATACAAATTTAGAATTTACAATGTACAATATACACATATATAATAGAAAAGGTGCATTTGCAACATCTGTATGCTGTTGTTCTGTACTCTATTAAATGTTCATCAGAGAAACAGTCTGGGAGAAGAAACTGTCTTTGTGGCGGCTGGTTTTAGTAAACAGTGCTCTGTAGCGGCGGCCTGAAGGTAAAACTCTAAACAGTTTATGTGCAGGGTGTGTGGGATCTGCAGAGATTTTGGCAGCTCTTTTCCTGACCCTAGACCTGTATCAGTCCTGGATGGAGGGAAGGTCAGCTCTGATTATTCTCTCTGCAGTCGTGATTATTCGTTGCAGTCTGGACCTGTCCTGTTTTGTGGATGAGCCAAACCACACTGAGATGGATGAAGACAGGACAGACTGAATGATGGCAGTGTAGAAGATGACCAACAGCTCCTGTGGAAGGTTGAACTTCTTGAGTTGCCTCAGGAAGTACAGTCTCTGCTGGGCCTTCTTTCGAACAGTGTCTATGTGTGAAGACCATCTCAGGTCCTCAGAGATGGTGGTTCCTAAGAACCTGAAGTGGTCCACGGCCAATACAGTGTTGTTGAGGATGGTGAGGGGGGTGTATGGGGGTGGTGTTCTCCGAAAGTCCACCACCATTTCCAAAGTCTTGAGTGGGTTCAGTTCAAGGTTGTTCTGACTACACCAGTGTACCAGCCGATCCACCTGCTGTCTGTATGCAGACTCATCACCGTCCTGGATCAGTCCAATGACAGTGGTGTCATCTGCAAACTTAAGGAGTTTCACGGACGAGTCCGATGAGGTGCAGTCATTTGTGTACAGAGAGAAGAGGAGTGGGGATAGAACACACCCCTGGGGGGCACCAGTACTTATTGATCTGGATCGGGAGAAGATGCTCCCCAGTCTCACCTGCTGCTGTCGGTCTGTCAGGAAGCTGTTGATCCACTGACAGGTGGAGGCTGGGACGTTGAGCTGGGTGAGCTTCTGGTGGAGGATGTCTGGTATGATGGTGTTGAAGGCTGAGCTGAAGTCTACAAACAGGATCTTGGCGTACGTCCCTGGGTGGTCGAGGTGTTGCAGAATGAAGTGTAGACCTAAGTTAACAGCATCATCTGCGGACCTGTTTGCCCGGTAAGCAAATTGCAGGGGGTCCAGCAGGGGGCCTGTGATGTCTTTCAGGTGCTTCAGCACCAGCCGCTCAAAGGATTTCATGACCACAGACGTCAGGGCTACAGGCCTGTAGTCATTTAATCCTACGATGGTGGGTTTCTTGGGAACCGGGATGATGGTGGATCGTTTGAGGCAGGAGGGGACCTCACATTTCTCCAGTGATTATTACGCTGAAGAAAAAGTGTCAATCAGGAAGGATATTAAGCCAACAGCATTCTACGCAGGTTGCCCATTGTGTTTGGAGGAATGACAGATGCATTTCTTTTAAATAAAGGTTTTGGCAGCTTAAATAACTTCAATCAGACCAGCACAGAATCAGAAAGAGGAGGAACTTTACATCTTATTCTGAAAACACTAATGATTACAATAATGTTAGTGCCACATGCTAATGTACCAACACAGGTACATTTCAATAAGTTAGAGTGCTATAAAACACACACATTATATTGATTCATTACAAACAGTGGAACATTTTTACCATTCATTTCTGTGATGATTAAGGCCTACAGCTAATGGCAACCAAACATCCAGTTTCTCATAAAACTACAACAACAAATATGACCAACAAATATACTGTAAATGCTATGTTATGTCTTTCATAAACGTGTGGAAGACATTTGGCTTTAACAGTGTCCAGCAGAAGAAGCTGGTTAGAAGTTGAAGGAAAACATGTGGCAGAAAATAGTGCACAGGCAACATGTCTCACAGCCTCACAGTCCTGTGAGGCAAAGCTCATAACAAAAATTGGCTTGGAATGCAGCCAAAGTTCATGTAACAAACACTTATGAGATTTTCTCTGATTGAGGAGTGGCTAAACAGGAGGAATGTGACTGTTATAGACCACGTCCTGGATACATCTGTGTGTGGTGGCCTGACTTTGGATGCAATCCATGCATGTCAAATTTCCCCAGACATTTAAATGGGCTTTGCATCCTGTCAAGGTTGCAGTAGATCCAACACACTTTTTCCTTCCACTGAACTTTTCACCAACATGATTGGATACAGCACTCGATAAACAGCCAACTTTTTCAGCAATGACCTTTTTGTGGCTGTGTCCTTGTGGACAGTGGTGATGACTGTCTGTTGGACAAATGTCACGTCAGTAGTCTTGACTATGGCTGTCTGGGCCATAACATATTATTTCTGTATTTAAAATATTTTGTACTGTTGGTCTTTTGGAATATTTGAATTTTTTGAGAAAACTATGTTTTGGGTTTTCAAATATGAAAATAACAGAAATTGACACTTAAATTACTTAAGCAAACAGATTTTTAAGAATATTCTAATTTATTGAGATCCACCTATACAATTCTTTTTTTTCTGATGTATGAATCCATTTTTTTGAATTTGTTTCTGGTGTCCTTGTTTAAGGGTCAACATTGTAACTAAAATAGATTTTTTATCCTTTATGTTATCCGATCTCATCCACATTTAGCCTCCATCATGCTGCCCTTTGTAAAGGTCACTCTACTCCCCTAAAAAGCCTCCTATATGTGCTTAGTGTTTAAGTTTTGCTGTTAGACAAAATATTACAACAGAGAGAACCAGGATATGCATGTCTGTAAAAAATGTCTTTCACCACATAATTTTCATGCACCTCCCTTTTCCTTTCACTCTTCTCTTCCTATTTTATACATTTGACCCAAAACAAACAACAAAGCAACATAAAGTGCAGCCAGGTTTGACAGGAACACCCTAAGAACAATACAAGAAAACAGAATGAAATCTTAATCACCAGAATGATAAGAAGAACAGATTCTCCTCTGAATGCTAATGAACATCCATCCTCTGCTCAGAAGGTTTCTGGATTAAATAATGAAAAATAAATCAACCCATTCAGTTTAAACTGATTTTCAAGATGACTGAAGAAAGGTTCCAATGTGTCGACCTCCTTATCATCTGGTATACATTCCTTAAAGGCATTCCACTTCATTTAAACATGTTAATATTTAGTCAAGGTTAGAACTTTTATCTCCAAATACAACTAAAAATGTGGTCATTATAAAGGGATAAACATCATTATAAAGGCGTAAACCTGACATCTTGGCAACATCTAGCATAACATCTTCTTTTCCGAATCTCATAATATGCTGTATTTAATCCCAATCTCAGGGGACAGGACACAGTGAAACAGTAAATAGGTTGCATTCATTATTGTACACTATAATATTTGATGGCGTGGTAAAAAGTTGAACTAAATAAGGTGTATTCTTTTAGTTTATTTATGCAGCAGAGGAGATACAGATAAGACGGGAAGATTAACCATTTTGAGTTTTTTAGAATAAGAATATGTGCTTTCGAGAAAATGTTTTAATCTTTGTGCTTTGAGGCAGTGTTGCTGAGATAGAGCATCAACAGAAAATAAAACGATACTGAACATTAATTATTTTGTCCAGAATAAAATTAAAATAATCAGTGAAGCAACTCAGTTTTTCATACAAATACTTGTTCAACATGTGACATCAGTCTGGTATCAAAAGGATATTAGATGACATTGTTTCTCACATTTTCATTGGAGGAAAGATTCAAACTGTAAAACTGAATTGACTGTAGCAATCATCCCTGAGCATGGCTCAAGGTCTCTCCTTGTTAAAGGCAACTTCTTCTTTTTATTGCCACCAGCAGCTGGTGCAAGCTCAGGACCAGGGTATGCATTACAGTGAAAATGAAATGCAGTTTTTGACATGAGTTTTGTTCCAACCTGGGCGTTTTAAAAAACGAGCTGAAGTGAACTGAATCAAATGTTGACTCCTGTGCATAAATGCAACTTTGTGCTCCTGCAGGTACTGAATGCTGGATAATATTTGTAACCCCAACATTCATTTCACCTCTTTGCCATTTAACACAGTAGCAGTTTTGCCTGTTTGTTTTTATTTGACTTTTTAGGTAACAACAACTATGTGTCAATTTGTAACATCCTCTGTTGTAAGCAAATGTGGTTATATGACTGATCTGTTTTGCCCACTAGCAGGAGGTCCGATCAGAGGTCATTATTTTACATATTTCAATAAAGTTGGACAGTCCAAACCACAACCAATGGAAATATGGTGTTTTGGGAGTTGAAGGATGGAAAAAAAATTATAATTAGAATTGATTTTCTCAGAGGGCGCCCCATGGCTCAGTGGTAGAGCAGGTGCCCATGTGCAAAAGCTACAGTCCTTAATGCAGTTGTCATTGTTTCCTTTCCCGGCTCTGAGCCATTTGCTACGTGTCTTGTCCTTCTTCCGAGCCTCAAATGAATAAAGGCCTCTAGTGCCACAAAAACCATAAAAAAATAATTTCATACATATTGATCATATTTTTGGCATAGACTTTATTATGACATTCTAAAGTTCTTAAATTTTTTTTCTAAGCATTACACTGTAAAAAAGAAAAACAACTTATCTTTCCAAACAGCATCAAGCAAAAGCATTTGCATGCTGAGAAAATTAAAAAAGTTGAAACCAACTTAGACTTTGCATCTTACCGTAGCTGTGGCTGGAACTTTTGAAGGACACAGCGATAAAGGCTTGGTTGGGGGGCTGTATTCAGGGCAAGCCAAGATCCGCGGAGGCTTTTTAGCCTCTTTTTTTGACCAGCCAGCTGCTAGGCCCATTTAGTATTTCACAGCTCTCTATAAAATGGCGGAGATGCTCTTAATTAAGTGTGAACAATAAACTGGCTTTAACAAATTCCCAGTTGAGCAGATAAGGAAGGTTTCTGCTTTTGATCATTCAGTCAGGTCCCTGAAATCACGCTTTCATGAAACGCTGTGTGCATTTAAGTGCATGAAATTACAATGTGATGATTTTCAGCCATGACAAACAGGAACTTTGAAGTGTTAAATCGGCAGCTGGCAGTCAAAGACCTCTTCGTCCTCACTTGGCCTCTGAAAAGGTGGATGTCAGGAATAAAAGCACTGAGATTTGCGGTTGCAGCACAAAGACTCACAGTTTTTATGGCAAACAAATACAAAGGCAAACACGTGCACAGTAAAATCCCTGTCTTTCCTTAAGATGAGAGAAGTAAAAAGAACATTGATTAGGGGAAGAAACCTGCTAACAAATGTCTGAAAAAAGATCCAGTGCTGTTAGCTTACTGATTAGTTTTTGTTATAGAACGTTTCTGATCTTTACCTAAACTTGTTATGCTGAAACCAGCCAGGTGTTCAATGCATTCCGAGACTGAATAACTGGGGCTCCTAAAACATGAAATCTGAAATGCAAATCTAAGTCCATTTCTTCAAAGCACATCTTTAAAAGATGTTCGGTTGTGTTTTCAGTTTTATTTGCCACCTGTTTAATACTAACAGCATTAAAACAGTCCAAAGTTAGGATCTTTAAAACTGGAATTCACAGGAATTATTCAGGCAGTCAAATGAAAGACTTAAATGGTAATTATAGGGAGTAAGAAATGATTTTGATCTTTCAGATTGCATAGTCTTTTAAATTGTGCTTAGAACACATTATCACAGCTAAACTCTTAAGAGTGGATTTATATTCAATTTAGGAAACATTTCAGCTAGAACCACTGAAGAATTACACATCAACTTGCTAAGATTTGTTTGTGCTATGCTGCTTTATCATGAATTTGTACTGTTGTACAATGGAAGAGAAGTAGACAATAAGTAAACAATTTGCTATGTTCCCAACATTAGCTTTTAGAAATAAGGTGCTGCAATCGCTTCACATTATCTACCCAGTATGGTAAATGTGAAACACAAGGCAAAATAACAATTCTGACACTTGGCTCATCTGTTGAAGTCATGAAAGACATTGAGAAACTCCAAGCCAGCACCCTGGCTAACAAAATAGGCAAACTGCTGTTTCTCAACTCTAAAAACTCAGATATCCGTGGATCTGCTATCCTCTGTTTCACCAAAACCACTGCTACATCAGTGCTCCAGTGTTCTTTTATCCCTGATGGGACACTTAATACTGGAAACATATTAAGTGTCCCACCAGGGATAAAAGAACACTAGACCATTTTGGGCTATTACCAGAGCAACCTGGGGACTTTCTGATCACTGTCTGTTTCATCTCATTTGAATCTTTAGGCAGAAATTTTAAACTTTTAAACCTGTGGTAAGGGCTGTTAGGAAGCAGACTAATGAGTCAAAGCAGATATTACATTTTGACTGCGCAGGTTTAAGTGTTTTGAAGCTTCAGCCTCTGATCTAAACTAATTCACTAACACTGTGACATCATACATGGAGACATATGTGTGCAGACCAAAACATTTCGCACATACAACAAAAACAAACCATGGTTCACTTCAAATCTAAGGACGTTGTGTAGGAACAAGGAAGAGGCTTACATCAGTGAGTTTAAGATCTCTGAAGAAGATGTGAATAGGCCTTTCAGCATCAAAACATCAAGAAAGAGTCATGCTGTGCGGTTGTGGGTAGGACCAAAGTGCAGAGAAGGAGATGCCAAGAGTCATATGAATAACGGTAAGTCCGAGATTTATTGTTCTTCACTCACAGACCAGGCAGAGTAAGCAGAACCAGGCCAGGACATAGGATGCACGACCAGGTACGACCAGGAACAAAGATAAACACGACCAGGAACAAAGATAAGTACGACCCAGGATACAGTGGGAAACAAAGGCAACTAAGGAACTTAAGTACAAACAGGAAATACACGGAGAACCAATGAAAAACAAGACCAGGTAATTAGGAGAAACAAGAAACAGGTGCGAGCCAGGCTGTGGTAAACAGAAGGAAACAATGACCAGACCGGGTAAAATAAACAAAAACAAAAACTCAAAAACACAGACACTGGCTTGACAACAGAAAGCTCTAGGACCTAAAAATGTCACACCCCATGTCTGTAAGCCTGTACTGACCAACTAGCTCCCATCTTCACTCATATCTTCAACAAGGCTCTAGAGTTGTCTCTAGAACTAGAGCTCCCGTGTGCTTCAAACGCTCCACCATCATCCTGGTCCCCAAGAAATAATCACGGGGTTAAATGACTACAGACTTGTCGCCCTGACGTCTGTGGTCATGAAATGCTTTGAGCGACTGATGTTGAAGCATCTGAAGGACATCAGGAGGCCCCTGCTGGACCCCCTGAAGTTTGCTTACCAGACCAACAGGTTGGAAGATGAAGCACACCGTGATCCTGTTTGTAGACTTCAGCTCGGCCTTCAGTACCATCAAGCCAGACATCCTCCACCTGAAGCTCACCCAACACAAAGTGTTGGCCTCCACCTCTCAGTAGATCAACAGCTTCAGAAGCAGGTGTGGCTGGTAAGCATCTTCTCCCGTTCAAGAACCATCAGCACCGTTGCCCCCAGGGTTGTGTTCTCTCCCCATTCCTCATCTGTAAAACTTCTGAAGTTTGCAGATGGCACCAAAGTTATTGGTCTGATCCAGGACAGTGACAAGTTTCCATACAGACCGCAGATGGATTGGCAGGTCTACTGATGCAGTCGGAACCACCTGGAGCTTAACTTGCTCAAGTCTGTGAAGATGAAAGTGGACTTCAGGAGAAATCCCCCCACACTGTCACCCCTCACCATCTTCAACAACACTGTTACTACTGTGGATCACCTTCGGTTCCAAGGAAACCAGCCTTTTTAGCACCTAAGCTTGTCCACACACATAGACACTGTTTGTAAGAAGGCCCAGCAGAGACTTTTCTTCCTGCGGTAACTGAAGAAGTACAACCTTCCACTAGAGCTGCTGATCATCTTGTACATTACCATTATTCAATCTGTTTTGTGCACATTCATCTCTGTATGGATTGGCTCATCCGCAAAACTGGACAGGTCCAAACTACAATTAGGGCTGACCTTCCCTTCATCTAGGACTTGTACAGGTCTAGCGTCAGAAAAAGGGCAGCTAACACCTCAGCAGACACCACTTATTCTGCAAAGAATCTGTTTGGATTTTTACCTTTGGGTCGGCGCCACAGAGACAGTTTCTTATCACACAATGTCATTCTGATAAACACCTAACAATCACAGTACCCATATTGATGCCATGCATATTTGCACAATTCAACCATATATTTTTCTGTAAAAACAATGTACATATACACATGCTTACAAAATGTCCTCATTTAGTGCAAGTGGAACTGAGGCCAAATTCATTGTTTGTGTGCACAAACTTGGCAAATAAAGGTTCTAATTCTGATTCTGATCAGGAGTTTTAGCTTTCTTCTGTAAAGTGTTTTGCTTCCAGTGGTGAAATGTTGTTGTTTTTTCTACAATTACAAGAGCATCTTCTTCCACATGTTTTGATAATGGATTCTATCAGTTATGTTCAAAGCTTGAGACATTGTTTTATAAACCTCTCCACAGCTTGCTCTCTGACCTGTCTGCTGTGTTTCTTGCTTGTCATGATGCTGTCGGTCCGCTATTGTTCTGTAACAAACTTCTGAGGCTTTCACAGAACAGCTGCGATTACAGACTGAATTGCATAAAGATGAACTCTATTTCCTTAATACAGGAATTCTAAAACCTTCCAAACCTTTCTTATTTTCATTTATAATAGTCTTTGAAAACCATCTTTCATTGTCCATCCACTTCACAATTGTATACATTAATTCTTTTGGCATATCACATGGAGTCAAACAAAGCGACACTGAAGTGTGATTGCAATGTGACACATGGTGAAAAAGGGACTGTTGTGAGGCCCACATCTTTCAGAACCTCCTATGCATGTTTTGCTACATAGATAATAAATGTTGTGAGCATTTTTGGTGAAAAAATAAGGCTTGAGAAAACATTGCTTTAGGTTTTAAACTTTTCTGTATTTTGCATTCTGGGTTAAACTGTCATAACAGTTTGCAAATTACTTGATGTTAAAGTTGAGGGAAACAACACTTAATAAAAATGTGGCCATCATGTTCCACCAATGATAGAGAGTTTTAGGTTGTCCATGTCCTCTTCAGAATTAAGAAGTGGCTCCAATCCAGGGGGTTTGAACAAGCCTTTTAAATGTATTGCTTTGTGTGGAAAGTGCATCAACATTACTGCACATATACACATATACATGGTTAGGATGACTCCCCTGGTGCTGACGGCAGATGCAGGGCTGCCCAGATGAACTGTTATTGATGGAGAAATGTGTCATTCTGCCTCCCACTGTCTCTGACACACTGTGTTGATGAAGTATGCTTCTGCAGAGGCATAGTGCAGCCAGAGTTTCATAAGTCTGAAAGCAAGGCAGACACTAAAACAATTTTTATACATTGCAAGAAAAAATAAAGACTATACTTAATTAAAAACTGAAATAGGTCAGCAACTCACTGTAAAAACCGGCAATAAAATAATATGTTATCGTATCTCTTAGCCATATTCATAAAGTACTGCAGAACAGTAACTGACCACTGACAGATTTCCCTTCCATTTTTTTGGTGGTGGGGGGTGGGGGGGTGGGGTCATAAATATTTCAGTTCACTAATTTTAATATAAGACAAATATAACCATGGTAAATACAAAATAAAGATTTCAATTTTGAATATATAAATTAACTGCGTATATCCTCATTTTTAAGGAAGTTCTATTTCCAGACCTCTGCAATGAATATATCACTCCAAAAGAACCTGTTTCACCTCACAAAGTAGGATAAAGCAAATAAAAGCATCATGCCCTGATCTAAAGAAAATCAAGAACAGATGAGAAACAAAGCCATTGATGTCAATAATTCTCATTTTAACTGCTTTAAACTCCAACAAATCAGAGTGTAAGCCATTATCTTGAAATACAGAGTGAGTGTCCTCCCAAAATTACTCTAATAACATATCGCCTACCCCAGAAGGTAAAAAAAAAAAGTGCAAACAACATCTAAAGCCATACAGGCCTTACTTGTCTCAGTGAAGGTCAGAGTTCATGATTCAAAATAATAAATAAATTGGGCAGAGTCTCCATGGGAAAGTTTCAATGTCAAAAAAACACAAAGGTCCATCTCACATTATCAAACACACCTGTCTTGATAATCTCTAAAACCTTTGGAAGAATATGCTGTGGACTGATGAGGCAAATGTGAATATTTGGTAGTTGTGCTTCCTTTTACATCTGGAGTAAAACTAACAGCATTTCCAAAAAAGAAAATCAGGCAGACAGTGGTCAAGTAATATTCTGGGGCTTATTTGTTGCTTCAGGATGTGGACTACTGGCGGTAATTAACAGAACTACAAATTCAGCTCTCTGTCACAAATCTTCAAGGATAATGTCCGACTATCAGTTTGTGACCTTAGGCTTAAGCGTACTCTAAAGGTGGAAAAGGGACACAAATGTGGTTGAGATCTTGTGTGACTGAATTAAAATAATACTGCAAAGAAGAGTGGGCCAAAACTCCTCTGTGATGTAAAAGACACATGTCCAGTAATCACAAACACTTTTGGGGGCAGTTGTTGCTGCACAAAGTGGCACAGCCAGCTACGACCAGTTAGTCTCAGGAGGCAATTACTTTTTCCACGATGGGATGGATTGGTTATGCCCCATTTTTCTGTTATTTGATCATTTGAAAACTGCTTTTTGTATTTACTCATCTAAAAATCTGTTTGTTAATCTAAAACAATTAAGTGTGATAAAAGAGTGATACTAGAAGAAATCTGTGTGGGCTCAACTACATTTTTGTGGCACTGTAGCTCTACATACCCATTGATGTTCAAAAGTATATGTGAAGGTCTAAATTTATTGTGAATTTTAAACACTGTGATAAAATTATTCCTTTTCTTCAGTTTAATATATTTCTTTATCTTATGATGATTAATAATGCCAAAGTACCCCTTTTCCCTCTGATTTGAAGTGTGCAATTTCATAACAAAAAGCCTATCAGAACATGTCATCGCTTTTAGCATGGCACAACAGCTTCATATTTCTCCCTTTTTTCTCCCCTGAATGCAGTTTCATGGAGTACATTTGAACAAAAGGCAAAGTGGTGGCGTTTAAGTGCTGTAATTTACAGTCAAAGGTGGATGGTGAGACAGACTGCCATCTACTGGCATTAAAAGCCTCCCCACCACCCTAAGCCCACGCACCCCTTCCCTCCATCCACATCTCTTCACTCCAGCCAGCATCACTTCTCCTCCTCCCAACTCCCACTCAAGAACTCAATTAATATGACGACAGAGTTCGCAAAAAGGCACCAGATTAATCCATGGGGGATGCAAACAAGGCTTCTACTGACTGCCAGAGCAGGTGACAGCCTGTAAATCAGCTCAGCATCACAATATCAACATCAATCCACTTATTTCTTCCATGACTGCATTTATAAACAGTTGCTGCTAATGCTGAGGGGAACAAGCCCTGCAGTTTGTCACCAGGAACCACTTGTGTGTTTGTTTGTTTTTTGTTTTTTTAATAGGATGGGTTTAACTATTAATTACAGTTAATAAATTAAAAAAAAGAAAATCAAGATGATTTTTCTAGCGTTGTTATGAGTTATGTTTCTTTCAATTGAATCTCAAGACTAAAGTTATTACAGTCATTTTGCTCAATAAGAATGCCTTAAGTTTCATCATAGTTGATATGGTTATTGTAAGAAATATTTGAGAAAGATTTACATCTTTTCTAGTTATAACACACTTGTTAACACACAAAAACACACTTGTTGAGGAGGGCAAACTTGAAAAATATCTGCATATTACCTGACGGTTTATAAAGCTTGTTACATTTAAAACAGAAATGCATGTTGAGGCCACATTCTGTTATGTAATCTCCTTCCGCCATAAACACCCAAGTGTAACTAATAATACATATTTCTAATGAGTCTTCATCTGGGTGTGCAATGTTCTGGAGTGCTTGTAACAAACAAGGAGCAATCATCATTTGAGCGCCGACACACGACTCTCCCTGTGATCTGTCGGACGCAGTGAGCTTCTTCAAGCAGGAAGGTTTTATATGGTAATGGGATCGATTGGACCAGTGTGCGCACCAATGAGAGGCGTCTGATTTATGTTTAAGGGACTGTTGAGAGCAGCAGTCGCTTGGCAACCACCTAATGAATGTACGAAATATAGCGACCTATTTGCTGCAGCAGTTTAAAATAAATCTGTCAAAAGATCTCCACCGATTCTTACAGAAACTCGATGGAAAAATGTTCCAAAGTAAAGTCACAGTTTAAATTGTGGCTATGTGACTGTAAACCTTCGTTTGTTTCAAAAGTAGGAATTTAAATTGGACTAAAAACTGTTCTGGCAATCGAGCAATGAAACGGTAATTCTGCAGTGCACCGGCTTTTAATTAATCGCTTCATATCAGCTCTCATTAGTCGTGTTAGAGCGTGTCACATCTGTGCATGTGGGCTGTTCTCTATTTCTGAAACATGACAGAAGACATGGTTAAAGTTGGGAGATGGTGCGAATAACTGTGAGAAGAGGTTCTATTTAAATTATGTAATTTTCTTAATCAAGAATATAAAGTAGGAAGAAACCCTGCATTCGCATCTAGAACACACTGCCATTCAGTGGGATCTCATTTTTACATGTTGTTTAAAAAAAAAAAAAGCGGTAAGAAAAGAACTTTCATTTCTGACGTTTCTTCATTGTGTAGCCTCTTCTAATGAATGTGAGAGACTGTTAACGGTATTGATATGACGGTTACTGTGGAAACCAACTTTCCCCTAGCTACTCGACGTTGTTCATCCTCAACTACCCAGCTCAGTCTCTGCGTGTTTGCAGAGAGAATATAGATTAGAAAGCTTAGAGAATTTCCTATCAAAACAGCTGAAATCATTTTGATCATTTAAACTAAAATATGATGAAGAATGGCTATCATTGTTTTGTGGATTAAACGCACACGTTGGTAAATAACATTAATAAAGACTAAAACATGTTGGTGACTTACAACAGTTGGTCACAGCGAAACTGTTGGCGACCTCGAGATTGTCGATATGGGGTGTCAGTCTGAATTCCGAGGTTCCAAATTGAACCATTCCTATCCGAAACGCGCTGTACTCTTGATCCGCGCCCCTCGGAAAAAGTCCCCCTGAAATCATGACAAAAAGCCATTTCCACAAATTGAAACAGTATGTCCGATTTAGCTACCAAATTTGGTCCATTTTTGTTTTACGTATTTTTACTAATATTCTCTTGTCTGAATGAGTTGGATACTCACCAATTTGAACACTGGGCGAACCTCCAAACGCGCATACCCATAAAACCAGAAGAATAGAAAAAAACAAATTCACTATATTTTCCATGTCTATAGCTCAGGTGTCCACATCCACCAGAGGAGTCTGGTATTCCTTTTTTTCTGTTTGGATGCGTTAAATCCAACACATATTAGGAACCTTTACCGTCTGAAAGGAAAAAAAAAAATAAAGTCTTCTGGAAACGAACGTTTGTAGCAGTCAAGGAAGAAATGGTCTCCTGCGGTGAGGTTGTGCTGTCTGTTTTTCCGCTCCTCTTCGTCGCTCCCCTTCCACCGGCAGCTGCACCTCTTCTGAACGCACGGGGATGGTGCGCGTCTCCGCCCCGCGCCGCGCGCCGGAGATCTTCACAATATCACACCCACAACTGAGGAATGTTAATGAGAAGGTGAACAGGCACGAAAAGACCCGAAAGTCAGCCACATTGAGACCTAACCACACGCTATGGGAACGGAAGTTCTTGCCCAAGCAATATGGTTTTAATTTTGTTTATTGTACAGGCTTCTCTGCACATGAATAAACATAAGATCAGTGAACACTGTTCATCATGACTCTATGGTGTCATTATGAGAAGTTAAATCCAATTGTGCTCTTCTCCTCAGACACTTGGTCCTTAGATTTCAGACAAAGCAGGCTTTTTGAAATATTTCATTTTTATATCGTATCTCTGTACCGAATTTACAGTTTTTACTTTGTAAGCATAAAGTCGTTTTTCGCAGTTTCCCTTTTCTGAGACAACATCCTATGGGAATTTGCTTAGATAGTTATTTAAAACTGTAAGAGAGGAGAATGGCATTGAATGTATGTAAGTTAATCAGGAGATAATGTGAAGCAGCTGAGGCAGAAGAAAAGCAGGGAGACTGAGAGAGGGAGATGAATTTACACTGGGAGCTGGACTAAGACACAAAAATGCATCTAACCAAGGGAAAAGATAATTGCTGTGGAAAATTTTGGCCCACTCATTTTTGCAGAATTTCCTTAATTCACCCATATTGTTATATAGGATTTTTAGGTGTGAAGGGACTGCTGTGTCAGAGCATCTCAGTTGATTTGAATCTGGACTTTGACTTTGCCATTCCACAACCTTCACTTTTTTTGAAAGCAGTCACAAGTAAGCTTGCTGGTGTGCTTTGGATCAATGTCCTGCTCCATAACCCAAGTACACTGGAGTTTAAGGTCAAAACAAAGGGCCAGTCATTCTCCTCTTAGCCAATTCATGCTATCAGGAAGGTTCTATTAAAGTGATTTCTTGATTCTACAGGTTTGACAGTAACCAGGCCTGGGTGTGGCTAGGGAAACTGAACTCAGTTTTCCAAAACCTGTTTTTACCAAGGGGGGCAATATATTGTTCACATAGGTGTAGTTTGGTATGGATAGCTTTTTTCCTTAATAATAAAAACATTTTTTAAAATGATTTTGTATGTACCCTGACAAAAATGCACACTCCCCACACTACCTATACATGGTGTGCATTAAAAAAAAAACAACTCAATCTCATTAAAACTCAATCTCATTTCCTACAGGGATAACCATCAAATGAATCACCTTGTTATCTTTAATCTAGGGTTTATCTCCACCTTTTTCATTTAGCTCCTGGGCAGAAAAATATGCCTGGCCCAAAGTGTCATCACAGTTCTTGTTAGGTGTAAGAAAGTATGTCTCACGGCCAACAGAAAACGAGTGCTAACAGACAGATGCACATTAATCATCGTCTGTGCCAGATGGCATTCTGGGAGCAAACTAATGCAGCTGGTGGACTTTAAGAGCCAAACAGGAACATTTTGTCAGAGTTCAGTACCTTGGACAGCATGTGGCTCCTGTTAAGTAGATCCCAGAACATGAAAGAGGATGAGCTCAGTGTGAAACAAAAATAGAACATTTTTGTTGCCCAGTTTTAATCGATAATGATTTAAATTATTTTACCAAAGTAATTTTCAGAATCTGAGAGAAATGCTTAATTCAAAAAGGTTTTTATATCCTTTAAGTTCTTTCACGTTGTTTCACATTACAGTCCAAAATTTCGGTGTTTTTTATTTGGGTTTTATGAGATAGACCAACACAAAGTAGCCCATAGATGCAAAATAAAGGAGACATAATATTTTTTTATGGATTGCATTTGTTTCCGGCTACAGTTAATCTGATGCACCTAAATAAAATCCAGTGCGAATAAATACTTTTAAAAAGTAGGATCCTTCCTTGTGTGATTCAATGTTAGTGTAAACACAATTGTTCTGTAAAGGGCTCAAATGTTTGTTGGTGAACATTGATGAAAAGACAAGGACCAAGAATTAAAATACACAGGTCAGGGATAAAGTTGTGGAAAAGTTTGGAACAGGGATAGGTTAGGAAACAATATTCTGCCCTCTGAGTATCCTTTGAAGCACTGTTATGTTCGTTCTCTGAAAAAAAAAAAAAAAGACAAAACTGAAAACCTACAAAACTGATTAGAGTTTATGGAAAGATGAAGGGCATAATGGAATGGAGTGAAATACAGGACAAATATGGATAACAGTTTTTAGAGGCCATAAAAAACTTCAGACTGAGTCTTTTGTTCACCTTCCAGTAAAACAATGATCCCAAACAAAGAACACAATAGTTTTGACTACTTGAAAACATCCTCACCTTTTACTGGTTTACATTATGTGTAAAGGACTGTTATTTGGGGTTCTCGCTCCACAGTCCCTTAAGCTGCATCCATGAAATGGACATTTAAATCTTTGCTCTCTGAGGCTGGTCCTCCTGGCAAAGAACTACACTCTTGTGTCCCCCATGGTCACAAAATGTTCGATTTTGTCTGAAGGTTCTGCCATGCGTGGATTCACGTTTCTGGTGTTGCTGACAGAAAAGCTATTTTACTTTGATTTTCTTACAGCAGATTCCTTGGTGCACTGAATGTGCGCTGTGATATAATTTCACTGTGACAACTCTCGAGGGCCCAAATTAGTTTTTAGAGTTCAAATGGTGATAAGTTGTAGTCGTGACCCCATTTACTGGGTCAATACACCTGTGTAAACCACAAACGTAATATGTATATTGAATAGACATTGATACAAATACATCATTAGAATCTAAAAATGCAAGTTTAGTTTCAGGTTTCTTCTTAGGATATTTGTCTGTTTCTTCGTTTCCTTGCCCAGATTTCTTCTTTAACATTTAGATTTGTCTGAGGCTTTTTTCTTAAAATACATTCAGCAAGTAGCACCTAGTGTATCACTTCAAAACACACTTGGCTTTTCATGGGCAAATTCAAGCATAGGGGATGTAACAAGTCATATTTCACCAACAGAAATCACTTTGATTCCTATGATGCTAGTTGCTGCCCTTCACAGAAACAATACAAAGCAATTTATCCACCTTAAAGTAGTTGATTGTTTTCCTCTATCACCTTGGAGATTAGGATCTTTACCTATTACCAAGGAGATTAGGAGAAAATATTTTTATAAACTGCTCCAAAAATGCTCTGAAGCCTCATATTTTCAGAGATGTTTCAATCTGCAAAAGCTGTTTTTTTTTAGAAATAGACATTTTGTTAAATAAACAGTGTAAAACACCACATCTATACAGGGTTTGTATCCCTGTTTCATATGATAATCATGTCAAAAATTGCACATCACGTTTTCCTGCAGTATTAATCTTTCCACACAGCTGTAGATCACTGCAGACTTGTATTTCAGACACTGAACAGGAAGACTATATAATCCAGATATGAGTTTTTAAAGACTGAGGTATTAAATTCATAAATGTTTAAACAAGTTTCCTCAACAGCTAAATCACATTCCTGCTGAATAACCCAGGATTTAAATCATGAGGTCAAAGCCTCCACCACCACACCAGAAAACCACAATGTTGCCATCGCTTTACACTGTAGAAAGAGAAAAAAATCAAACACTTATCTTTCTGAAAGGCAGAAGAACAGCTTTAGACCACAACTTTACAACAAGATAAAATAACTAAATATCAGGTGAAATTTAGCAGGCACTTTAAATTTTTTAACCTTTAGAGGCAATTTGTAAACAAAGCTGAGCCTTAGTAAACTGAATTCTATTTGAATTTAATGTTTTGAAAATAATTTTTGAATAACTGAAAAAAATAACAAGTAAACTAGCTGAACACAGGAACAAATAAAAAAGAATAACATAAATGAACTGCAATTCGACAAAATGGTAAAAGGCAAATACAGAAAAGGATAATTTATTTAAACACTGTCTTTAGCAGTATAAAAATTACTGAAGGTAATTGTAAAACTATCTACAGACAACCTTCCGACATTTTCCTTTACTGATCAGAAAACAAAAAACTGAGGTTTCTCTCAGGCCCACAGAATATGCTGAAATGACAGTGGCTGAGAGGCTGTTTAACTAAATAAGAAGGTTATGTGAATACCTAACTACACGCTAAAAGTTGCCAAGCCAAGCAAAACCTGCTATTAGAACTCTTTTGGGGAACTGATCTGCATTTATAGATCTAAAGGTCAGTTGGAGTGCTGAAACCGGACACTTACTCTACACCAGCTTGTGTCAGTACTGTAGTATTTAGTCTTCATAGTTTTGCATTGAGGTATTTTACTTCTGTCCTCAGATGTCATGCTGTTTCAGCCTTTGGTCAAATGAATTCCAATTCACACCACTTTGTCAGTTATGTCAGGGACACCTCATTTTTTCACCTTGTGGGTGGTTTTATTTGATACAATTACTATGAAACCAGAGGCTAAACAGTAAAAACAAGAAAAATAGAATATGAAGTCTTGAAGGTATTGGTTGGTTGGTTGCTTTCCAATAGCTCAGGAAGTGGAACAATGTGATTAGTAACCTTAAAAATGAAAAGTTAAAGTTCATAACCAATACAAACTTTTAAGAGCTGCAGTGATGTGCTCCATCATGGGAATTCCAGTGATTATATGTGTGGCAATTTCTGAATAGACTTAAGTTTGAGTCTTTTTGTGTGGAGAGCAGAAGAGAAGGGAATTGAAGTTGTCAAGACTTGATGTGAATCAGAACAGATGTGTTGCTTAGTGTGAGGGATGAGCAGAGGCGATCGATGTTAGCAAGATGGAAATATGTTGTCCCTAATGTGTTCTTCTGTGCTAAAAATCCTAGCATGCTGTCAAGGCGTACACACAGACTTTTAACCTGGGTGTCACATTTAGCGATTCAGGATCAAAATGCAGATGGGGTCCAGGCAGAACCACAGTGACCATAAAGAGATTTACTGAAAATAGAAGTCCAAACTTACAACGGGTACAGCACAGGAACATGACTCATTAGGAAACTCAGGAACAAGTAGCATGACAGAGAAACTAATACCCGACTGACTGATAGAATAGAGATAAATAAAATACAGAGAAGGGTGATTACTGGCATGGGAAGCAGATGAGTCTGATTGCTAAATTGTTGCAGCAGAGAGGGAAACATGGACTGAGGCGCGGATGGGTAACTGACTCAAAATAAACACATGTAAACACTGGGGGCAGACAAACAACTAAGATTTTGAAAATGCAGTGAAAATGACCAAAAACCAACAATAACAAAGTCCATTGGATCTTGAGACCAAGGGTATGGGAAAAAAAAGTACTTAGTTAATGTGTAGAATTAAAGAATCCAATTTTTTTGTTAAGTTATTTCTGGGCCAAAAATGACTACTTATGTTTTAACAAATTACAAAAAAAAAACAAAAAGAAAACAACTGGATTTGATTCCTTGCAAACATTAACAAAAGGAGATAGGAACAGGACTTGAGGTAGGTTTGGAAGAAATACATCTTTGTGTCGTCCCTGCAACAATAGACATTTTGTCTTAAGCAGATATGAGGAGGAGGAAGAAAGTGAATTATTAACAACTAAGACCCATAGGACAAAGCCCCGAGGTACACCAGTTGGGACTGCAAATTGATTGGACTGAAAGGTATGCTGGTATGAAAGCGTATGCTGAGGGTGTGGCTGCTCTGTCAAATTAGAGGCTGCATTGAGAAAAGGAGAACTGACAGAAGTTCAGAATAGGCTGAAATGAGAACATCATTAAATATAAAAAAGAATAGTCCTCCTATAATAAAAAGTAAAACAGATGTTACATTTGTAAATGTAGTCATAGGTTAAGCCACTAACACACATTTTAGAGGGAACACAGCCCTTTCAGCTTTTATGCTCCTGTCTTGTTAAATTAGCTTTCCAACATGTCCTTGGCCACTCTGTTCTTGTGATTAACGGTAAATCTAGTTTGTATAAAATACTGCCTTCAATCAGGGTTTGGTCATGTGACCTTGGGGCATTGCTTTGGTTTTGCTGCGAAAGGTTAATGTCCTTGAAACGACGCTAAGCATGCCTGTTCACTTTTATCTACTATAAAATCTTTTTGCATATAAAAATGTTTTTTCTGATATTAATGTTTGTGTTTGGGCTGCATGGTGGTGCAGTTGGTAGCACTGTTGCCTTGCAGCAAGAAGGTCCTGGGTTCAACTCCTGGCCAGAAGTCTTTCTGCATGGAGTTTGGATGTTCTCTTGTGAGGGTTCTCACTGGGTACTCTGGCTTCTTCCCACAGTCCAAAGACATGCCTGTTAGGTTAATTGGTCTTTCTAAATTGCCATTAGGTGTGTGAATAAGTGTGTGCATTGTTGTTTGTGTGTTGCCCTGCAATGGACTGGTGACCTGTCCAGGGTGTACCCCGCCTCCTGCCCATAGACTGCTGGAGATAGGCATCAGCTTCCCCGCGACCTAATATGGAAGAAGTGGTATAGAAGATGACTGACTGACGTTTATGTTTCTTTGCAGTTTTTCTGTTCGAATTTTGTCTGTTTGTGTACATTTCTTACTCTCTAACCCCTCAATACATTGGAGAAATTGTAGATGGTCAAACATTGAGGCGTTTTAATGAGGAGGTGTGAGAATGGATCATTAATCGACTATTATCCAAAATGACCCATTTTTTATGTAGATTAATCTTAATTTCTTTTTTACTAATATTTTGCAAATTTGGAATTTCTTTATGTTGAATTGAATTTGAAAGACCAATGCTGTGGTATTTGACATTTTCATTTGAGCTAAGAAGGCTGCAAGTTGAAATGTCAGCTGTGTTGGTGCTTCTCGGTGGGTTTGTACACAGGAATCCTAACACAGTCCAAAAGCGTGCTAAATATGCTAAAATACCCAAGACTTAAAGCATACAGGTGAAAGGGTGTGCATGTATGTTTGTGCCAGTCCATGTGATGGTGTGTTGGGTGTTACTGTCTTCCACCTGTTGATTGTTGAGGAACTGGATCAAGAGTCTGTCTTCTCTATGAACAGGACAATATGGTTTTGATAAATAAATTGGTTGAAGAATTTTGATATTTGTTTGGGCTAAATTAAACTGAATCTATTTAAATTCAAATTAAGCTTTAACATTGACTGGGCAATATTTATGAAAACAAGTCAGCCATTTCTATTATGAAACATTTTATTAAGTATTGATCTGTTAAAAATAATTCAAACGTATCTCATTTTACTAGGACAAGTAGCAAGCAACACTTTTATGTTGTTTTATCAATATACAGAGGACAGGTAAAATAAATAAAATCTGAAAAATATTTAAAAAGCACATCAGGTCAGCCCCAATTTGTGTGAGAAATGTCTTGATAACTGGTACCAACAGACCCTTGTTTTCCAAATCAGGTCACGTTTCTGGTTTGTTACTATAGGATATATGACAATTTGGAGTTCCGGTCAACATATGGCCAAAGTGGCACGGCAGAATGTCCATGGGACAATTTGAAAACATAATATGCCAAAATGTTCTCTTTCAAACAATGCATGTGTATTCACCCCCTGATACCAGTAAAATAAAGTCCAGTGCAGCCAAGTGCCCCAATACCCATAGTTTTCCATACCAGTTACCCAGGTTTCTGTCATCGTTGGTTTGCCCTTTCAGTGGGATGCTCTCCTGCTCCTCTCTAGTCTGTTCTATAATATTTTGTAAGTTTTTCCAATAAATCTTAATCATCTGCAATATGGGTCTGCCCTTTGCTTCTCTGTATTTGTGTCATTTTTTACTTCATAATGTTGAACTCTATCTATCTGATTGTGCTTGAGACATTTTGCAAAGAAGAATGGGCAAAACTTACAATAGCCAGTCGAAAAAGCTGGTTAAAAAAGTGGGGTAGACTTAATGCAAATGTGCGCCACACTTTTCAGATTTTTTTTGTAAAACATTTGAAAGCCTTTTATCATTCCCCTTTCACATCACAGTTACTTTGTGTTGGTCTATGTCATACGCTTCCTTAAAACATGTTAAGGTTTGTGGTTGTAATGTGATCCAATGTTTAAAAGCTTGATGGTTAGAAATACTTTTAGTAGGCACTGGACAATGAAAACCTTTTTTTTTTGTTAATTTGGGATGAGGAAATTATCATGATTTGAGTATTGTTGACCACAATATCCCCATATGTTCAAATTACTCTAAAATTAAAGTTTGCTGATTCATTATCTTTCATTTTCTAACAAAACATGAATAAAATATCAAGTGCCACCTTTTTTGCTTGAATATCACCAGATGTTTTAAAGTCTGTAATTTTTAACTTAAAATCCACATTTTAATTCTGAAATAAAGGAATTTCACTATGGAACATTTTACTGAAGAAACTTTGAACATTAGACAGGAGACTTTGTTTTCAATATCACACAGCTCACATTGGAGAAGGTCCTGTTCTGTAAAAGCACGACACTGATGCGTGAGGATCTCATCCACCATAAATGAGCCTTCAATAAGCCCTGCGGCATATCCTCCCCCACAGTACTTTCACTAATCATTGCCTTGACTGTCATGGTGGTTTTCTCAGTGGGTTGGGTGGAAGCCTGGTGAGAGGTCTTGTTGGATTAGAAAGCACCCTGTTTGATATAGGTTACTGCGCTGTGGCACTAGCAGGTTGCTGCGGTGTGTGGGTTTAGTGCACAAATACACACAATGTCATGAGTCATACCTGTGACTGATTTTAAATTCTGATGCTATGAATTTAATGACTTTTTAATATTGTTTGTTGCTCACCATCACTAATGACTACATACTTTGTTCATAAACAGTAATATATGTCATGTTATAGCCAGAGAAATTAAAAATAAAATGATACCAACCTGCGTGGCATGGTTCAGTATTTTTCAAAGATTTCTGGTATTTATGTCTGTAATAATGACAAGAAAACTTTACATTTAGGTACTTGTTTATTTTTATTTATTTTTCTTTCATGTTCTAAACCCTCTTTCAAAGAATTTATTTTGCAGACGTCACATCTGCTAAATTCCAGGGAGAACAGTATAACTCCTCATTACTTCATGAATGTCGCCATAGGGGGGCACTGCAATGCAAATCCTCCCTTGTCGAGTCTGAGTCAGACCTGAGCGTTTAGAGCAGTCAAAAGTAATCACCAATTGATCTGAATTTTGCAGATCTGTTCAACATACATTTGTGCCTATGACACATGTTTCCTCTTTCATTATAGAGGCCTTGCTCCAAATGAGTCGAGCCTCCGTCTAACTTTTATTTTGTGTCACTGTGTTATTATTGGCCAGCCAGACTACAATTGTGTCTGTAACCATGGCAACCGCAAAGATAGAAACAAGTCTTGTTTTCTCATTTTTATACCCATCTATAATAGAAAAACAGATCACAGTATTTGTGCAGTACAGTATTTGGCATTGTGTTGTTTTTGTTTTATAACTGTTCACGGTTTGCCCAAAAATAGCTTTTTTTGCCTATATCTTCATAAATATAAACTTGATATTTTGACAGAAAACCAGCACCTATCTTGGCTCATTAGTCTTGAGATGAGTCTCATATGTGAAGACTCACACTGACAATCAGGAATAATTTCCTAAGCAGGATCCACAAAATAAATCTTCTCTTTTTTTTCATCTTTTCGCTTTCAGGGGTTGCCACAGCGAGTAATCTGTCTCTAACCCTTTCTTCTGCATCTTCTTCTCTCACACCCACACCTTTATGTCCTCTTTCACTCCACCCATAAATCTCCTCTGTGGTCTTCCTCTAGGTCTCCTACCTGGCAGTTCCAGCCTTTGCATCCCTCTACCATTGTACTAACTATCCCTCCTCTTTACCAAACCATCTCAGTCTGGCCTCTCTGGTTATATCTCTAGCACATCTAACATGAGCTATCTCTCTGATTTACTCATTCTTGATCCTTTTCATCCTTGCCACTTCCAAAGACAACTAAAGAGGGCATCTTCATCTCTGCTAACTCCAGCTCTGCCTCCTGTCTCTTCCTCAGTGCCACTGTCTCTAAACCATACAACTTCGCTGGTCTCACCACGTTCTCGTACACCTTTCCTTTCATTCCCGCTGATACTCTTTTTATCACACAACACACCTCACACTTTTCTCCACTTGTTCCAACCTCCTTGGAGACGTTTCTTCACCTCTTTTTCAGACTCCGTTGCGCTGGACTGTTCACCGTTGGTACTAAAAATCCTCCACCTTCTTTATCTCTGTTCCCTGTAACATCACACCTCTCCTTGGATCCCTCTCATTCACACATGTATTCTGTCTTGCTCCGGCTAACCTTAATTCCGCTCCTTTCCAGAACCAACGTCCATCTCTCTACAGCGCACCTCACCACTGTCTCACGTCTCTCATATATGTCCTGCACCACTCTAATATACTTCTCAGCTACTTCAGACATCCTCGTACAATACCACAGCTCCTCTCTCGGCACCCTGTCATATGCTTTCTCTCGATCTGCAAAGCAGCTGTTGTAGTGTAAGATTTAAGTATGGAAAAAAAGAACAACATGCTGGACATGCATAGACTATCTCCCAGTCATGACAATATAATGTATCTGAAGTCTGACAGAGAAATGTTAACTTTAAACCTGAACCACAAGGTTGTTTTGAACAATAACTTCTTATTAGGACCCTCATGTGCATAACGGCCTTCTCGAACTTGTCGACTGATCATTTATGTTAGGCTTTTAGCTTACTATTGGTAATTAACATTATTTATTCCTTGTTTTGAGCTTCATTGTATACATTACTTGTTTACTGTGTTTATTTAGTTTAGTTACTTTAATTAATGAGGTTTCTAAGCTGTTAGTTGAATTAAATGTAAGTTATACAATTTTCAACTTCTTCGTTTTTGTGATTATTTTTATTTAGATTTATATTTTTATTATTTATTTTATTATTATTTTTTAGCATTGTGTTGTTCATAATAACTCTGATGTAAAGTGTGATTGATTGATTGATTTATAATGACACCAATAGCCACATTTCTTGTCCTTATTTTTAATAACAATAGATGGTGCAAAGTCATTGAACATTTATCTTATTTCCTCAAAAATATCACAAATATATGGTCCCAGCTCAGTAGTGACCCATTTGCACTGGATACAGGTATGATGAGTCAAGTGTTACATTTGTTGTAGGAGTGGCAGTGTCACTTGACCATCTGGGCAGAAAAAGGAGTGCTTCATGTATCCACAATTCTTCTCAAAACCTAATCATAGGAATATTAATATTTCATAAAATTTTTTTGTATATATTTAGATTTTCTCTTCACATACATGCAATATTTACAACATGCAAGGCAATTACAATGTAGCACTTTGTAATGAAGCAAATATAAAATGCTTTAACCTTTTGAGCTTACACAAACTGGACAAGAGCAAAAGAAATAAAACAGCAATCCGCAAATCTGCAAATCATCTTTAGTGTTTCATGCATCTTCAGCTTTACTCTTACACAATATTTGAGGAATTCTTACTGAGATTTTACTTTAGCAATATTGCTTTAAGCACCATATTTCATCCATAAAGTTTTTAATTATAAGATTCTTTATCCATAATCTTGAAAAAGAAAAAAAGTTTATATATTGTATAAAAATTGCTTTTTAAGTGGGGATTAATGATACTTTTACTTTTTTCACAGCACTTGTTTGGGAAGGTTCACATTTCTCAATGGTTTCTTGGAAACCCAAGTCTTTTTTTATACAATCTAATCAATAAGGAACTCGTGAAACTACAGCACTGAGATAATAACACCAGCTAATCACAAGTAGATGGACCAGTAGATAACATTAAAGAAGAGGAAGGAGAAAGGGAACAGGGCTCTTGAGTACAGGTCAACTCTTTTAGCAGCAGAGGGGATGACTGGTTTCGGAGGAGGTGGTTTCTTGTTCTTCGCTTGAGATTTACCAAGAGCAGAGCCAGTGTCAATTGGTTTCCCATAGCAGTCAAAGTTTGACAGTTCAAAGTCCCGTGGGAGAGAGCCCACAATGCTGAAGTCGTTGGTCCTCAGGTCAGATTTGGATGTGCACACCTTTTTGCAGCGGGTCTCACCCACCTGGGAGACAACAGAGAGAAGGAAAAAAAATATTATTCTACAAAATGTAAGGTAGTTGCAATTTTTTTCTTTTTTCATTTAAACATAACTGTTAAGACAAAAATAATTTGGAAGCTTTGCCTGCAGCCCTTGGGGGAGAAAAGATTAAATCAAGCAATAGACTTCATTTGCATTCCATAAAAGCTTGCACCAACTTTAGTGGTAAAACTCATACTCGTACTCATACTCATACTCATACTCATACTCATATTCATACTCAACATCTTCCTCTTCATCCGGGACAGGGTCGCGGGGGCAGCAGACTTAGTATAGACACCCAGACTTCCCTCTCCCCATACACCTCCTCCAGCTCCTCCAGGGGGAGCCCAAGGCGTTCCCAGGCCAGCCGAGAGACATAGTCCCTCCAGTGTGTCCCGGGCCGTCCCCTGGGCCTCCTCCCCGGTGGGACGTGCCTGGAACACCTCCCGAGGGAGGCGTCCAGGAGGCATTCAGTATAGATGCCCGAGCCACCTCAACTGTCTCCTCTTAATGTGAAGCTCCTCCCGGATGGCCGAGCTTCTCGTTCGACCGTGTCCCTCAGGGAATCTCGTGAGGGGTACTCCAGGAGTATTGGGTACCAGGCCCTTTGATATGGGCTGTTAGGTCCCTCTACGACCGCTGTCAGAGCTTGGTCCACATTACCGGCAGTAAGTCGGACCCCTTTCCGGTCGGGGGGGGGTGAGGTCCGGCCTCAAGTGGAGGAGTTCAATTATCTTGGGGTCTTGTTCACGAATGAGGAAAAATGGAGCGAGAGATTGATAGATGGATTAGTGCTGCATCTGTCATGGTGAAGAGAGAGCTGAGTCAAAAAGTGAAGCTCTCGATTTACCGGTCAATCTACGTTCTTACCCTCATCTATGGTCATGAGCTTTGGGTCATAACCGAAAGAACAAGATCATGGATACAAGCAACCAAAATGTGTTTCCTCCGCTGGGTGTCTGGGCTCTCCCTTAGAGATAGGGTGAGAAGCTCCGTCATCCGGGAGGGACTCAGAGTAGAGCCGCTGCTTCTTCAAATCGAGAGGAGCCAGTGGAGATGGCTCAGGTATCTGGCTAGGATGCCTTGCCTCCTGGACGCCTCCTAGGTGAGGTGTTCCGGGCACGCCCAGAGGAAGACCCAGGACACGCTGGAGGGATTATGTTTCTTGGCTGGCCTGGGAACGCCTTGTTATTCCCCTTGGATGAGCTGGCCCAAGTGGTTGGGGAGAAGGAAGTCTGGGTCTCTCTGCTTAGTCTGCTGCCCCCGCGACCCGACCCAAGAGAAGCGGAGGACAATGGATGAATGGATGGAAGGAATGATGCACTGAGTTTTGACAACTACACAATGGTCTGTGTAAATACTCCAGCTATTATCTAATTTCTTTACTGAATTACATAAACTGAAAAAAGCATTTATCTGAGGCTTTTAAAATGGTTTGACTTGACAACAAACACTTTAACAATGCAGTAAATGAGCCATTTGATCATGAAACATGGACAGAACTCCCACTGATAAATCACCTGATGCTATTTTAAGGGCATGTTTGGAGCCAACAAAAGGAAATCTTTTGTTCTCTGTAACATTACCTCACCAGAGGCGTCTTTTAAGCCCCATAAATGCTATCTTAACGGTTGTTTATTCAACACAATCTGAAGAGGGATTTAGGTTAAGGTCACCTGAAATAATCCTTTTCAACGGCTTCACTGATGACCTGCAGGGTGGACAGGATCTAATCAGATTGAAGTCATTAAAATAATTAAAGGTGTGTTATTTTAATTTGGTTTTTATGAGAAAACTAATTTAAACCTCAAAGGAGTAGAGTTGTTATGTCAAACAGAGGGACTCCAATGTAAAATTATTTCTGTATATTGATATGTTTAACCTGCATCCTGATCCCACATTTATTTGCATTGGGACAATAAAAATGTAATGGATATATTTTCCTGATATGCATTTAGATTTGATCTTTGCAACAAACCACCACTTAAAGTGTTGGATCTGAAATCTATGCTTCATCACTTGAATGTGGGCACTGGACTGAAATTAGAGATTAAAATAGTAAGAGCTCTAACAGTGGGTATTTTAGATTTTATAGTTTGCAGAATTAATTTTGAAGCTTTTGAGTTCTGCAAACCTGAAGTGCAACAACAGTTTCATTTAAGCTTTTCTGTTTGTTGCAACTCATAACCCTGATAATATATTGATTTAATTAACAACTAGAAATGTAAATTTTGAGTTGCTTCTTGCCTTTGCAAAGATTGGCTGTTGTAATTTTAGCTTTTTAGATTGTCACAGTGTACATGCCGACAGGAAGAGCAGGAAAACAACAGGAGAGACATGACTAATCATGGCTGGAATAAACTTCACATTAATGCACATAATTAGAATTTCCAAGCACTTAAGGAGCTACTAACCCAAAGAAACCCAATATCAAACCTTCCAAAGTAAAACCTAAACGGTAAGATTCAAAAATGCAAGTTTAGAGCTCAAAAATCCAAAAGAATTCATCTATAAAAATGTTTTGTGGCTATAGCCAAATTCCTTCCTAATACATTCTTTTACACACGTTCATGATATCAAAGTCAGTCACTAACGTTTAAGGTGCTGACATGAAGAGGTGTCCCTCCAGTCCCATTGATGGTGTTGTTCTTGACTACAGGACTCTTTCCTGCAGCCTTCTCCTTGGAAGCTATCCTGGCCTTCTCTGCCTCGATGTGTTTTGGACTGTTGAGCATCACCTGAACCACAGCATATTCCACTAGCGAGGCAAAGCCGAACAGCAGGCATGCAATGAGCCAGATGTCAATTGCCTTGACATAGGACACTTTGGGTAGCTCCGAAGCTAAGGAGGTGCACTCAGAAGACAGGGAGAGCACCGAGAGGATACCTGCATAGAGGGAGAGCACAGATACCCTTGTCAGTCAGAAATGTGCATGAAAATGAGGTATAACTGTCTTTAAAAAGAAAGTAATGCTTACATACACTACTAGTCAAAGGTTTTAGAATGCCTTTCTCATTTAATGGTTTTCTTTATGTTTATGACTAATTATATTGTACGTACATTCTTAATGAAGGCATCAAAATAGTGAATGAAGACATGTAATTATGTAGCAAACCAAAAATTGTAAAATAACTTTAAATATGTTATATTTTAGAATCCTTAAAGTAGCCACCCTTTACTGTAATGACTGAAATATAAACCTCTGGCCATCTCTCAATGAACGTCTAGGAAGTTCTTTCAAGACTCTTTGGAAAACCATTTCAGGTGGCCACCTCATGAAGCTCATGGAGAGAATGCCAAGAGATCTAAGCAGTCATCAAGGCAAAGGGTGGATATTTTGTAAGTCAGTCAGTCAGTCAGTCATTTTCTACCGCTTATTCCATAGTGGGTCGCAGGGGAGCTGGTGCCTAACTCCAGCAGTCTATGGGCGAGAGGCGGGGTACACCCTGGATAGGTCGCCAGTCCATCGCAGGGCAACACACAAACAACCATGCACACACTCATTCATACATCTAAGGGTAATTTAGAGTGACCAATTAACCTAACAGGCATGTCTTTGGACTGTGGGAGGAAGCCGGAGTACCCGGTGAGAACCCACGCATGCACGGGGAGAACATGCAAACTCCATGCAGAAAGACCCCAGGCTGGGAATTGAACCAAGGACCTTCTTGCTGCAAGGCAACAGTGCTACCAACTGCACCACCGTGCAGCCCAATTTATATTATTTTAGGTTATATTTTGTAATAACCTAAAATATAAAAATGTTTAGAGTTATTTCACAGTTTTTTTTTATTTACTACATAATTCCATGTGTGTTTATTCACAGGTGTGTTGTCTCTGGTGAGAATCTACAATTTAAGTAGTCATGAAAATAAAGAGACCTATGAAGTGAGAAAGGTGTTCTAAAACTTTTGACTGGTAGTGTAATCCAGTGATGGATACAATATTAAAAGAAATGTACTTATGTCTATATGGACAAACAATGTTTGGAGACATGTTGAAAAATTCTGCCACATGAACACTACAGCTCTCATACCTCAAGTACTCAGCTCATATGTACCACGGCTGCAGAAACAACACAAATACAACTCAGATTTCGCAGCAACGACACATCAATAACTTGCTCGCACATGGCATGGGAGAATTAGTGACTCTTAACCCCTTACCTCATGTTTAATTAATTCAGCTAATATTTATTTAACCATTTGGGGACACTGATAAAGCACTGAAATCTTATTTCCTGATGGTCAATTAATCTTTTTCTATGAAAAGAAAAAGTAAAATGAGACAGCAATGTCACTGAAAAATAACAGATCCTATCATGATACAGCAGGACACTGTGAATATCACCCCACTGATGCACAACATACATAAACCTTTCACAACAGATCCAAAGCAAGTCTGTCTTTGAATGGCTGAAGAAAGAGTTTTCAAGGAGCATAGTCAAACTCCAGACTTAAATCTAAAGGGCTATAGCCTCAAAAACCATCCAATGTGGCTGAATTAAAACAATTTGGCAAAGATGAATGGGACATTATTCATCCACAGGGATGCACAAGTCTTATTCCCAGTTACTGCAAATACCTATACAACTTGTTACGAGGCTTGGAGGGTGATTACTTTTAAAAACAGGGCCAAATTGATTTGTAATGCTTTTCACTTAATAAATCAATACATCATTTAGAAACATAAATATATATTTTTTTATTTTCTACAGATATCTTTATCTGAAATTAATATTTGTGTAATGATGAAATACCGTACTGTGACAAAAGAAGAACAAAAACTTTTTAGGAAGCAAGTACTTTTTCATGGCACTGTAGAGATTTACAGATGGATGATGCATTCTCAGGTGCTTTTTCAGACATTTTTTCAGATAACTGTTCAGTAGCTGTTAATCCATTTTTTTGGCTTGATACTCCTTTTTCTGTCCTCCTCTTGTCCCTTTAATTTTTATGCACAAGCTTCATAATAAGATGTAAGATGACTTCAAAGAATGTTTAAAGAAAAGTTAAAAACAAAATCCACAGAAACACTTCCGGGAATCTGGAGAAACCATTAATCCAAACATTTTTAAAGGTTACAAGAATGCCTGATTCTTTAGATGTAAAGTATTGGTGCTTAAAAATGTCCCACCCTATTGTATAAACATACAATAAGGCATCTGATATTATAGAGACTTGATATTTATTTTCACACAGGAAACACTGGTACTCAGTCAGCTGTAAAGGAAAATTTTAAAATGTCCTCCCTTTCATCACAAAAACTGTAATGAAACAGCTACAAAAGGGTTCTGAGAACATTTTGAAATCAGTATTCAAAGCTGATTTGTTTTCCTTCTGTTAGGAGCACAGACAGCCTCTAACAAGAAAGTAATTCCAAAGTGTATTTATCTCTTATCATTACAGTTGGGTGATTTTCCTTAAATAGCAGCAAATCTTCCAGGCCACAGTCGAAACAGCAATCATGACCACCATTAAAGGTTATTCTAACATCAACGATGTGCTTTGCACACTTCTTTTCTTGGCATCTCACTTTTTGTTGTTAATGTGTCTTAAAAGTGACTTCTAATACATTCAAATGACTAATAGGTGCTAATCTCATACCTAATTAGGGCCATTCAATCAAATAGAGGTTTCCCTTCTCACTAGAATGAATTTGAAGGCTGTTAAGGTAAGGTAAGGTAAGGTAATTTATATAACGCTTTTCAGCAACGAGACACTCAAAGCGCTGTACATACAATTACAATACAATCACAAAGCAAATAAACACAGATACAGACACAGAAAAACAAATCAAATGATAAAATCAAACAACAGAGGTAATTAAAAAAAGTTAAATAAAATAAAGAGAATAGAATGATGGACAAGAAAATGGAAGGAAAATTGGACTGTTGCTTCACCATTATCAGTAAACAGACATAATCAAAAAAACACAACAAGATAATGAAGTTCACACAATCTCTTGGTTGTACAAAACTGCCTTAATATTAGAGTGAAGGGATAATCATATTGTATATATTTTTTTATCTTGATGAAATAAACACATACTAAGTCTTAAAGCGCAATTAAATAAACACATTTATTCATTCAAACACATAGATCTAGAACGATTTGTTGGCACCCCTGGAAAAGATGTGTAAAAAGTCTTCAAATAAATTCATTGTTTTTTGACCCAACATTGAAAACATCACACTGAAAACATGTAGAAATCCATCCTTCAATGTGAGCACATTCATTCAGTTAGGAAAAAAAACAAAAAAACTCCTACATTATGTAATATTTTTTTTATTGAAAATACTGTTAGCAGGCATGGATTACTGTTGGAGATCTGCAGCAAAAGGTGGTATCAAAAAATCTCCATGACAACCGATAAGCGATAACCACATGCCGAAAAATTGTTCGGGAGCGATTGCAGACAATTATTTTTGCCCCACCATCACTGTCACTAATGTTAACATGTTCAGTTTGTGGACGGCATTATGAATTATGGCTAATTCAACACATAAAAGGTTTACAAGACAAAAAACATTCAACCTTCTTCTATGGCCATCTCAGTCTCTGGGCCTAAATCCTATATGAAAGGATGAAATGAACTGAGCAAAACATTGTAGGATCTGGAACAGTGGTTTTCAACTCTTGTCCTCAGGGTCCTTCATGTTTTAGATGTTTCTCTTCTCCAACACACCTAAATCAAATGATTGCTTTACCTCCTCAGCACGCCACAAAGTGCTGCAAAAGCTTGTTAATTACTCATTTATGTAAGGCAGGTGTTTAGAGTTGGGGACCCACATGAAACATGCAGGACAGGGTCCTGAAGACCTGGATTGAAAACTACTGATCTAGAAAACTTTGCAAGGAGGAATGACAGAAAATTCTTCTCTCCATAACCTTGTAAAATGTTAGAGAACAAGGCAACTGTGTTGCCCTATAGGAAAAAGGAGGCTGTATTAACAGCAGTGATTCCAACAGTTTTACCAACAGTGATTTAGTCAAAAATATTTTCTTAACATCGATTTTATTCTCATGCAATCAAATAAATGTGAAAAAAACGTTTGGATTTCTCTACATTTTTGCATTGTGTGATTATCCTGCTCCAATAAAAAAAGAGTATTTTAGGAATACATCTTTATGAGGGGTTCCAATTAATTTGTTCACATGTGCATATAATGTAACACAAAAATGAACTTGAATGGACATACACATGCTGACTGACCTGGACCCATCTCATTCAGAGAAAAGTCACAGCAGGGTTTGAAGAGATGATGGAATGAAAGTGATGATGAACAGCTGGAATGAAGATGGAACAAACAGAGGCTGCAGGTGAATGAGGTGGGATAACAATGGAAGATCTCATCCAGCCAGTCCTGGGCACACATACAAGGGTAATGTTGCAATAGCATATGAGGGTGAAACTGACATATTCCACATGTTGTGCAGTGAAGAAGGAGTAAAAACTGTTTTTTTCTTTTATAGCTAACACCAGATTACAGTGGATGTATTTCGGAAAGACAATGTATGAGGAAGCATATCTCAAATCTCTCAGGCCAAACCTCTAAAACCTTTAGAGCGGTTTTATTTATGATCTCTTCAACTTCTGTCTGTTTCTGTTCATAACAGAAGTTGAGTTTGGTACACAATCAACTAATTCAGAATATACTGATAAATCTTATCAGAAAGTTCACTTATTTCAGTTATTCCAGTCAAACGTGATACTTATTTTATATCGATTCATTATACACAGAGTGATCTGATCAAGCATGTGTTGCTGTTAGTTTTGATGACTTCAGCTCATTGCTAGCAAAAACCCCAAATTCAGTGAAAGACCTATAAAATGACTTATAAAGCAAAGGATAGGATTGTATTACAGAAAAATGGGTTCACTGAAAAGTTTTATTCTAAAATATATTGTCAATATTTAGTCAGGCTCTTTTTGTGTGAATGACTCCACCAGGTCACTGTAGATTGAAGGCAATCAGCCAAGGTTGCTTTAATAGTGAACTTAAACTTATCTGCAATGTTGACTCTGGGGTCTCCCATCTTCCTCTTGATAAATAACCAATATATTCTCTTACAGTGATATCAGGACAAATTTGAGTTTTTATAAAAATAAGCGACTTATTCATCTTCCCATGATCGTTTAGGCCACAACACAACATTTCTTTATTTCAGATCATTTTCTATTAGTCGTATGTAATATTCAAATTTTCTGAGAAACTAAACTGGAGTTTTTTTCTCATCTGTAAGTCATATTCATCAACTTTTACAGTAACGAGTACTTCAAAAAATAGTACAAATCTAAACAAATGTTTCATTTCTTACATTGAATTACAGAAATGAATTGAACATTTGATGATTTATTACCGAGGTGGACCTGTAAATGTTTTCTCTCCCACTTACTCAGTTTTTCACTGCAGTTACTATCTTGTAAATGAGACCATAAGTCTCAAGACACTTTGCTCCATAAATAACGAAATAACACTAGCTAAAAGAGCAGAATGGGTGTTTACAGTGTTTACATCCTTGTAAATATTAGTGAAACGTGTTGGAATTGGTAATATGAATCTTACCCAAAGGGACCCTGGCAGCACTTGCATCAGGGTTGATCCAGAAAGACAGCCAGGAAAGGACCACGATAAGCAGCGTCGGGGCATAAACACCCATCATGTAAAAGCCAACTTGTCTCCGTAGGGTGAAGATAACCTCTACACAAGTGTAATACCCTATATGAGGAAGAAGAAAACCTTTAAATCCTTGGATAAAAACTGTGATAGTTTTTGTAATGAAACACAAACTAATGTGGATGTTGGTTTAAGGATATATTTCTAAATTAAATCATGATTTTGGTCCATTCTGACTTTTATAACTGTTATGGGTATTTGAATGTAAAAAAAAAAAAAAAAAGTTCTGTTCTGTTTTAATGAAACACAGCAGAATGAACAATTTTATTCATTAACTGTACATCCGGCATTAAAAAGGAGCAGCCAGCTCAAATCCTCTTGATCTGTGTGTTTTAGCCCAAGAACAACTAGGTGGTTGTCCAGTGAAAACAGTTGAGTGTAAGTAATATTTAAAAACTCCAGATTCTCACTTGCTTTTAAAGAAAGGCTGGCTGTGCCATGAAGCTGGCTCAAAACAGTTGAACACAAAGACGATCTTTATAGGTAAAAGCCTGACGGAACAAAAATGTTGCCATCAAAATCAGATCAGCTTTACATGCAATGGATGACAAACTGTAGGCATCATTTTAAAGGAAAGAACAAGGATCCATTTGCTGAAACTGAATTGTGTCGCAGACGTTTGAACTCCCATGTCAGTGAGCAGACATGTGGTGTCCTGATTTATTTAACTGATTACTGTTTGGAGCAGTAAGTTCAAATAGTTTACAGTAGATGGAAGTATAAAGTTAACATGGAACAAAAATTTACAGATTTTTTTAAGGCATAGTATTTAGCAAATGTTTTCAGATGGATAAACATCAAACACCTAAACATTGGCTAGAGACACAAATAGCAAAAACATTAAATTAGTTTTAAATTACGACTATTTTACCATAACTTTTAAGCTATCTTAGTACAGTGGCTCTCCAAGTCTACACACCCCATTTATTACTCCAGGTTTTTGAAAATACTTAGACCATGATCATCATTAATGTGATGTATATCATGAACAGTTCAAATGAAAAGTAACTGAGAAATGTAAAAGAAAAAGCTGCAATGACATGTCTGCAGATGTGTGCACACCCTTAAACAAATACTTTGTGGAAGCAACTTTTAAATTTACTTTCCTAAGTTTAAACATGCAATCAACTCTATTGTATTGGACACTTTTTACCTGAAGAGCTCAGATGAGTATGTTTACAGACTACATTTTGCTTTCTCTTTTTTAGATATGAAAAACACTGCACTGATATACAGAAACATCACCTGTTCCCTCATAGAATTTGGTGCAGTTTCCATAATCAATATCTTCGTGTCTGATGTCAAACTGTGGAAGAGCAATAGCATCCATTTGGACAGGGTCTCCTGTCTGCCACATGAACTGCAGGTCATCTGTTGTGTAGCCGACTGGAAAATGGACAGACATGAAAACATACAGATGTATGTTAAAAATACTTTTATAACAGATTCAAAAAAATCGAAAAAACACAACAATCTAAAGCAGCTTGGTTTGGCACTGGATCAAACCTTAATGTGCTTGGAACTAAATACCATCACTAAGTCAAGCTTAATTAGCTGTGAGACTAATAATTGGGTGTTTTTGCTAAACTTACAGCTTTCAAGTTGCATTTTACACCTCTGCGTATCCATTGGAAACAGAGTCAGATCCAAAGGACAAGAAAGGGTGATGGACAACCTGGAAGAGGATGAAAACTGGCAGGTTTTAGCTTTATAACCTTTGCCTGCCTCTCTGTATATTTACATACAATCACATACAAGCCTTGTTGTGTAACATTGATGTGAACCTTGGAATTTTCCAGGACTTCACTGGATTGGATCACATGTGACTTTTAAACACCAAACAATTGCTGAGTCTTTCAACATTTACTTGTTTTCTGCATTTAGGCTTGCAGCCTCCAGATTCAGTTTAAAAAATAATAATAATTTATGTTAACATATGCAAACCTTGCACTGTAATAAAATATTTTAAACAGACCAAAATATGTCAAGCCCTGTTTATATGTGAACCTATAGTCACCAAAAAGTTGAGTAAAATGTTAAAAAAAGAAAGCTGCTATAATTGGTGAACTAGTTATCAGAATATTTTCCCATCTCAAAAATGTTAATTAAATTAATGGATGGAGTCTGATCAATTTTTATTTTTTAAGCACAGTACTTAAAAAGTCATCCAAAGGTTAATTTGGTTGATTTTTGGTACACGAATAAACATCTTTAACTGATGGAAAACAATGAAGCAGGAAATTGTAAAGGGATTTTCACATAAAGTATAAAAGGAAAAGCTGATATCAAATTGCAGCGGTGGTGAATAAACAATGCATTGAAAAATGGATTTAGTGGCATCAACAAATTTTGATTTAGTTTAAAAGGCATAAATAAATATTTGAAGGAAAGCAAATTAATTAAAAGGAAAAATTTCTCCAAATACACAACCTGACCACATTTTATGCAATTTGCACAAACACAGAAATGTATTTCATGTATTTTGAAAAACTGTGAAAAAAACAAACAAGTAAGTCAGTAAATAAAAGTACCTCATACTGATGAGGACATCTCCATTACGGAAGATAAAAAGGAGGATGTTCTCTTGGGTTACATCATGAAAGTTTGCACTCTTCTCATTAGCGAAGAACAGGTCAGGCTTCCAGAGACATTTGAACATCTTGGGATCAACGGTGAGCGAGTCTGACTTGAAGTCCTGGGGTAACTTGAGCCTGGGGTCATTCCAGCGCTGCCGCAGGAAGATGTTCACCCTGTAATCCTGTCAGGTTTGACACCAGACAAGTTCAGACATGACTATGTTTAAACTAAACACTGAGTGAAATGCAAAAGTAGAGAGAAATAAACACAGAGTCACTTTTCCACATCAGAAAAACTGAACCTTTGCTCTAAAGCGTCTAGCAAGAAGGTATTTAACAACCTTATGTTTGTGACAATGAGAAAGGTTAGCTAAGCTTGCAAGAAAAGCACTTTAAACCATCATTTTGACTATTTGATACCGACAAAAGTTGTCACTTGTTCTGATTGCATATTCATGTTATTACATTTTTTCTAAAGCAAAACTAAAACAAGCCACATGCAGAGTTAGCTTTTATGACTGAACTCAAAGATGATGACGCGTAAAGAGCTGCAGAGCCCAGAGGTCACATGTTCTCAACACTCCAGCATCACTGACACCATTAGGGAGCCTATTGGTGAAATCTCCACATTCTTGCTGGTCTTGAGCTAAAGCAGGCTATTCTTTAACCTTGTGAAAATGTGATTTTGTGAAGTGAAGAAGGATGAAAATGTTTAATATATCATAAACTTCAAACACATCAGCTTTTTGTGAGTAAAAGAAAAGTGGCTTATCATTTACAATTTGGTTAGATTATTTCTCTGTTTCTTCACTATTTGTTGACGCAGTAGATTTATAAAGTTGCTGGATATTATAAGATTAATGAATAATCATCCGAAGTTTGTTGAAATCAGTGGATTGCTGTTGTTGGGAACTACATGTGCTGAATGTATTTATGTTAGGAATATATTGGAAATTTTACAGAAATTCACCAAACCTCACTGTATTCACATTTGCCTTCTGATGCTTTTTTAAATTCAGCCTGACTATTCATAATATTCTGTTAGAAAAGATTTTAGTATTGCGATGGAAGCTTGAGGTCCATTTGCTCTACATTTAGAAAGCAAGCTGTCATTTGTACCCCACCCTAATTTCTAATTCCTGTGCGTGTCCAGTTCCACAAACAGGCTCTGCTGGCTTTTTTCCTTTCTGAGATGCAAGCCAATTCCCACACCTTATCCTTCCTGAAAACCAGACAAGGAAATATATCTTCCTTCTGGCTCAGTGTCAAGCTGCCAGTACGACATTCGATTCCAGGGAGATTTAACAGAACTGTGTGTTGTAATCAGCAAGGAAAACTCAAGCTGGGAGGCAGTAAAAACTGCACTGCAATTTATTATGTCTCAACAGCATGAACATCATATTCTACAGAGGTGTACACAATCTTCAAGTGAAAATTGGTGTGTTAAATACTGCAGACGTGTGCTGCATGTTAACCTGAGTAAGGTGTAAATGATGAGGGATGCTTCTCAGAGATCAAACACCCCACAGAGTGATAAATTGAGGGGGGAGAGGTGACCAGCTGCTGTTTCCTTCTCCTCAATGAATCGTTTTAAACCTTCTTAACTTTCTGAATCTTTGGGCAACCCAAGGGAGAGAAAGAGGACCATTGGTACTTCTCTTATTTTCCTTCGTTGCCATTTTTTTGGCTCATGTTCCGATTTCTTACACCTGTCCTTTGCTTGTTTCCTCGCATCTTGCTTTGGGTGGATACTTGCTTAAGTTGCAATGATTTTCATGACTTTCTCCCAGTCTGTTTTATTTCACATTTCCTGTCTTATAATTCCTCTCTGCTCAGTCTCATCATTTGCCTCTCCTTTCTTCTTTCTGTCTAGATGTGTTTCTTGCTCTGACTCTGTCACTATTGAGAGCCAAATCCAACAAATCTACTATGAGGAGAGAAACTAAATAGCCTGTCCTGGTTGTTTAGCACTTCTCACCCACTGACCCCTGGGTGGATGGAAATAATAAAATGTTCTCATGATCTATTAAATAAATATTTGAGCTTTTTGCTGCAAGGTCTGAATGAAATAATTATGAAGGGTTTCTGGGCTGCACGATGGCACAGTTGGCAGCTGTCAACAGTGCTGCCAATTGCAGCCCAGAAACACCTGTCATGCAACACCACAAGGATTTATTTTAATGGGTGGGGCAAAATGTTCTTGCTAAAGGTAATTAGTTTTAAATTGTTGCTGTGCAGATTAGCCATTCATATGTTGGGTTAAACTTGATGAGCTACTTAGGGACAAATTAAATGATTTCATAATGTGACACATAGTTTAATAAATATTAAAAATACATGCAGACTGGAAAAATGTCATTTAATGCATTAATATTAATTTAAGTCTTAGGTAAATGATTACATGTATAAATATTTAATTTATTACTTTTACACAGTCAGTCATTTTCTATACCGCTTCTTCCATAGTGGGTCACGGGGAAGCTGGGCACACCCTGGACAGGTCACCAGTCCATCACAGGGCAACACACAAACAACCAAGCACACACTCATTCACACAGCTAAGGGCAATTTAGAGAGACCAATTAACCTAACAGGCATGTCTTTGGACTGTGGGAGGAAGCCGGAGTACCCGGTGAGAACCCACGCATGCACGGGGAGAACATGCAAACTCCATGCAAAAAGACCTTCAGCTGGGAGTTGAACTCAGGACCTTCTTACTGCAAGGCAACAGTGCTACCAACTGTGCCACCATGCAGCCCTGAGTTTTACACGTTTACTTTTACACGTAATTGAACTTTGATGACATTCTTTTCTTAATCTATAACGTCAATTTGTTGATGGACCCAGCGTTGCCAATAGCAACTTTAACTATTCTGTAAATATCTTCCACACGGTTTAGGAGTGTGTTCATAGTTAGAGGAGAAAACCTAAACCTCTGCTCTAATTCATCCTAAAGGTGTTCCGGAAGGTTGAGGTCAAGGCTGTGCAGGGCAGTCAAGGTTCTCCACCAAGCTTTATACACTTGTAGCCATGGAAGTGATTGGAGCACCAGCATTCATTGATTTGGTGGAGTGACCAAATACTTTTGGCAAAATAGTGTATTTGTAACTAATTATTGAATTATTTATCCATTTAGTAGATTTGGGCACTCTGACCCAGTATACCAGACACCTTGATTCTACTGACATGTTCACAATACATTTTTTATATTTTATATTTTTATATATTTTTCAATGCACCAACGTGTCTCCTCCCTTTCCTGACTTTATTGTTCTTTCTTCCTGTTTTACATCCTACTTGCCAGACAGGAAAGCCATCAATGACAAATCAGGAATGTTTGCATGCAATCTGTTACTGATGTTAATATCAAAACATGGAAGAAGGCATGAGCTGCGCATCACAAAATTTCATAAAAGACCAATGTGCAGGATGCACCTCTGCCTTCTCTCCCTGAAGCCCTCCATGGAACTTAATCTCCATGATACTAAATTCCTTTAAATGCACTCGTACCCGTCGTCTTCTGCTTTATCCAGGACCGGGTTGCGGGGGCAGCAGACTCAGCGTGTCCTGGGCCGTCCCCTGGGCCTCCTTCCGGTGGGACGTGCCTGGAACACCTCCCGAGGAAGGCGTCCAGGAGGCATCCGGTATAGATGCCCGAGCCACCTCAACTGGCTCCTCTCGATGTGGAGGAGCAGCGGCTCTACTCCGAGCCCCTCCCGGATGGCCGAGCTCCTCACCCTATCTCTAAGGGAGTGCCAGGCCACTCTACGGAGGAAGCTCATTTCAGCCGCTTGTATCCGGGATCTCGTTCTTTCGGTCATGACCCAAAGTTCATGGCTATAGGTGAGGGTAGGAACGTAGACGGACTGGTAAATCAAGAGCTTCGCTTTCCGGCTCAGCTCTCTCTTCACCACAACGGACCGGCACAGCGCCCCCATCACTGTGGCAGCCGCACTGATCCATCTGTCGATCTCCCGCTCCATTCTTCCCTCACTTGTGAACAAGACCCCCAGATACTAAAACTCCTCCACTTGAGGCAGGAACTCCCCTCCAACCTGAAGAGGACAGGCCAACCTTTTCGAGAACCATGGCCTCGGACTTGAAGGAGCTGATCTTCATCCCAGCCGCTTCACACTCAGCTGCGATCCGCCCCAGTGCATGCTGTAGGTCTTGGCTAGAGGGGGCCAGCAGGACCACGTCATCTGCAAAAAGAAAAGACGAAATCCACTAGTCCCTAAACCAGACCCCCTCCGGCCCTTGGCTGCTCCTAGAAATCCTGTCCATAAAAATTATGAACAGGACAGGTGACAAAGGGCAGCCCTGCTGGAGTCCAACATGCACCGGGAACAGGTCCGACTTAGTGCCGGCAATGCGAACCAAACTCCTGCTCCGCTTGTACAGAGATCGGATGGCCCCTAGTAAAGGGCCCCCGATTCCATACTCCTGGAGCACCCCCCACAGGGCATCACGAGGGACACAGTCGAATGCTTTCTCCAGGTCCACAAAACACAGGTGGACCGGTTGGGCAAACTCCCATGAACCCTCAAGTACCCTGCAGAGGGTGTAGAGCTGGTGCAATGTTCCACGGCTGGGTCAAAAACCACACTGCTCCTCCTGAAGCCGAGGAGAGAGCCTGTAGAGCCTATACCCTCTACAGGGTACTCGAGGGTTCATGGGAGTTTAAATGCATGTGAGATTAAACAAACGTGAAGGAAGAACCAATCAAATACACTCTACATCATACATGACAGAGAGCTGAGACTTTGGTACTGCATTCATAATGTTAGTGAGCTGTGTAGCTTGGAAATAGTCTATAAATAAGCACTGTTCCTTCAGCAGCTTTAAAAAAATAAAGAAAAATACAAATAAGGTGGCCTTCAACCAGTCAGGAAATTTTCTTTAAGGGTTTCTCTAAAGGTGAATCGGCTGTTCCACTGGTGCTGTCAGAACCAGCTGGAGCTTAACCCGCTCAAGACAGTGGAGACAATGGTGGACTTCCAGAGAACACCCTCTACACTGCCTCCCCTCACCATCCTCAACAACACGGTGTCTACTGCAGATCACTTCTGGTTCCATGAAACCACCACATGAACACTTAACAGATGGCCCATATATCATACAAATTTGCACCTATTTAACCATGTCTTTCTCTTTTGTAAAAACATTGTATATGTACATAATTAGAAAATGTTTTTTTTTTCCTTTTTATATATTTACGTTTCAAATTTCTTTATTAAATGCGAAGTGGAAGTCAAATTCCTTGTTTGTGTCACAAACTTGGCGAATGAAGCTGATTCTGATTATGTTGGCCTTGCAACATACATGGCATTCAAACTGCACTTCTTTATTTGTAATTAAGCCATCAGACTGATGAGGCTCCAACACCTGCCATTTCCATAAGAATTAATTTTTAACTGTTTTAAAGTCACAGCAGGAATCATTACTTTCTTTATTTCTCCTTAAACCTTAAACCTCCTTAGGTTGGAGTAGTTTAAAACCTTCTTGTTGACCAGCATAGGTATGGATTATTAATAGTCAGACTACAGTAATTTCTCACCATTGTTGTTTCCTGAATCGAGCCAAAGCTATTGATGAAAATGTTCACTCTGTCCTCCACCGGAATTCCTGTTTCAGAAAGAGAAAATAAGAGATTTTAGTATTTAGTGTCATTTTTGATAGTAGCACCACCATGTGAACAAATGCATCTCAAAAAATTATAATATAAAAAATGTTGTTGTTTTCAGTAATTTAGTTCAAAATCATAAACTCCTATGTAATACAGATTGATTACATACTAAGTGAAGAATATCTATTTTTATTTATCAAATAATTTGAATACTACATAAGACCAATGAAACAATAAAGTAACGCTCCCAAATACTTATGGGCTCCTGTATCAATGCAGCGTGGCATGGAGGCGATCTGCTTGTGGTTTTGCTTAGGTGTTCAAGAAGCCCAGGTCTCATCGTCCTCTTGAAAATACTCCACAGATGTTCTATCAAGTTTAGGTCAAGCAGTTTGCAGACCAACCAAACACAGTGATACCATGGTGACTAAATCAGGTATTTGTATCCTCATAAAGCAGACAGACACATCAAGCGTTTTGATATTTCCGGGTTATCAGCTGAGCTGAGTTTGGATTTAAAAAAACAGTGCAATGACTTGGCTTTCCAAATCATCACGAACTGTGGAAAGTTCATACTGAACCTTAATCTTGGGTGTGAACACAATAAAGATATGTTTATATTTCCAGACCACTTTCACTGGTGGCCGGTGAGTCGTCTTTCCTAATTTGTCAATCTGAACACAGGCCATCTTGGGACACACTTGTTGGGACCCACAGCCATGGAAACAACATTACAATTCCGGTACAAACTTTTCTGGAACTTTCAAAATAAATTGCATTTAACTGACTTCCAACAACTGAGGAAAGGGGGGTAGCAGCGGACTTCCCATGATGCCACTGGCTGTATAAAAGCACCCCCTTTCCAATGGTCCGATCTCTTTCCACTCTGCGGGACCAGAATAGGGGAGGCCCAGCACGCTAATGTCTCTTTGCTTCTCTTCAACTGGATCCAAGGGTGTCATAAGATCATGTGATCATATGCACAAGATAAATAGAAATAAATCACTGTCTGCGTATCTGGTGATTTTCATTCATGAACGGGGTAATCAAGGTACAAGCATTGCTTGACTGTTCTCTCTGACATCTGCAGAAGCGAACTGTTTCCAGAGAGTTCCCAGCACGACACCGAGTGCAGCAGTTTCCCAAGGAAGGACAATGGAGGCCGCATCACCGTGGTAACGTGCAGTTTAGTGGGCCCGACAGAGCGGCCGCACCTTCAAACCCCTCCGCCGCTAAGGAGGTTAGCTGTAGCTAACCATTGTTCACTGTGGATGCTTTCTTCAAACTTCGCCGTCCCAGACAGCTTTCCTCAGCATGGTCAGAGGTTAGGTTTTGGCAGAATAATATAGAAGTGATTTAGATTGAAATTATCTAAACATTTTTCATTTTATCAAGTTTGGTTTTGTTTGTGTGAAACTCAGCTATCTTAGTGCTAGCAGAATATCTGCAGCACATGTGTTCAGGTTGTGTTCTTTGTTTGTGTGTTTTTAAAGTTAAGACAAACTTTATTTAACGGATGATTTTAAACAGAAGGTTGATCATAACGCGCCGTCCGCGCTTATGCATTTTAACCCTTTTATTAACCCTGGTAATTTGAAGGTATCTGTTTGATTCCGGTGCTAAGCTAGCAGCTTCTTTTGTTAGCTCAACTGCTAACCAGTAAGAACATGTGCTTACTACTAAAGAGTATTTAACAGAAAGGTTGTTAGTTTTCAAGCTAGTAAATAATAGTCCCTAAACATTATTTTACTAAATTTGATAACTAAGTAAACACAATTAAGCCCCATTTCTCCAGAAATATTTGGCTCTTTTCCCAAAATACTCCCTTAATAATATTTCTTTAAATATTATTTTAATAAATAAAGGCAGCTAATGAGACACCGTTGAGAATTAGTCATCCAGAAGGTTGGTTTTATTCAGTAGATCATTATTTAAAATATTATTTTATTAAAATAATATTTTATTTGATCTTGCATTGTGAATGGTTGCCTAAGTTAGTTCCAAGACTAACTTAACTTCACTTCCAGGTTCTTCAAGATAATCCTTGGTTCTCAAACATAAACATTGCATGGTAATGTTGCATCACTCTTTTGGTCATGGTTTTCAATCATCCTTAATTAACTTGTTTATATTGTACATAGCACATTAGTCTTCCCTATTCTTTAATTCTGCTTGGTAGTTTAGTTGGATTGTTTTAGCAGAGTAAAGAGTTTGTTGATTGAAATATGTTTGACTTTGAGTTGACTTATTTTTGTTAATACATTTTTGTATTTTAAGAAATTGTGTGAATTCATTCCATATATGTGCAGAGTTTATGCTGTTCAATAATGTCAGAGCTCGTCTCACACCTTTCTATTTTGTCCTAATACCATCGCCTTACTGGGCTGGTATTCACAGGACAACCCTAAACAGACCAAAATATTATTTGATAAAATATTAAAATATTAATATTAAATATTAAATAATATTCTCAGATTAATAATCATAACACACTGAAGGACCACCCAGTGACCTGATGTGACTCAAGCAGCAAAGTTATTACCTGGAAAGCTCTTGGTTAAAAATAAAAGGGAAATTCCAAACAGCGTTAGAAAAGCAGCTCCGTTTTCTACTAATCCAAAGCCACTATATTGCTATCAGGAGACCAGTTTACTATGGATAAAAGTTTTACTGCTGAAATCCCTCTTAGCCAGAGGCCACGTTCAGGACTAAACATGACTCAAGAGTGACTTCACACAAGGTTTGTGACAGTTTTACTTCATGTCCTGGATACATTTGTGTGTGGCAGCCCTTGAAGCACTGACTTCAGCTGTAGTCTAAGCTCTTGAAAGGGCTTTGCTTTACAATCCTCTTTAGACTATGGTTGTCCCTAGTTAGACTGTGTCAAGTCAAGTCAAGTTTATTTATTTAGCGCTTTTCAGCAACAAGGCACTCAAGGCACTGTACATAAGGAAAAACATTACAATGATACAGAAAATCAAACAACAGAGGTAATTAAAAGAATTAAGAGAATAGAATGATGGATAAGAAAATGAAAGGAAAATTGGACTGAAAACTTAAGATAGGGTTAGATAACACATTCAAAGGCCACACTAAACAAATAAGTTTTTAATCTTGATATTAAGCAACTTAGGGTTTCGGCGCTTTTACAGTTTTCTGGCAGTTTATTCCAGATTAGTGGAGCATAAGAACTATAAGCTGCTTCTCCATGTTTAGTTCTGATTTTGGGTATGCAGAGAAGATTTGAGCAAGATGACCTGAGAGGTCTGGCTGGTTGATACACTGACAACAAGTCTGTAATGTATTTTGGTGCTAAGCCATTCAGTGATTTATAGAGTAACATAAGTATTTTAAACTCTATTCTTTGAGCTACAGGGAGCCAGTATTGGGACTTTAGAACCAGGGTGATGTGCTCCACTTTCTTAGTTCTAGTGAGGACGCGGGCAGCAGCGTTCTGGATCAACTGCAGCTGTCTGATCGACTTTTTAGGCAGACCCGTGAAGACACCGTTGCAGTAATCAATTCTACTAAAGATGAACGCATGAATTAGTTTTTCAAGGTCCTGCTGAGACATTAGTCCTTTAATCCTGGAGATGTTTTTTAAGTGATAGAAGGCTGACCTTGTTACTGTCTTTATGTGCCTCTGAAGGTTCAAGTCTGAGTCCATCACTACACCCAGGTTTCAAGCCTGACTGGTGGTTTCTAGCTGTATCAACTGAAGCTGTGTGCTAACTTTTAAACGCTCTTCCTTTGGTCCAAAGATTATTACTTCTGTTTTGTTGTAGAAAATTTTGGCCCATCCATGCATTGATTTCTTCTAAGCATTTACCAAGTGCTTGAATAGGTTCATAGTCACCTGGTGACATCGTAACGTATAGCTGTGTGTCGTCTGCATTGTTATGATAACTTACGTTGTTGTTTATTAAAATCTGAGATAGGGGGAGCATGTAGATATTGAATAGGAGGGGTCCTAAGATGGATCCTTGGGGAACGCCACATGTGATTTTTGAGGTCTCTGATTTAAAGTTACCTACTGACACAAAACAGTCCCTGTCCTTCAAGTAGGAATTACACCAATTGAGTGCTGTACCAGAAAGGCCGACCCAGTTTTCCAGGCGCTCTAATAAAATGGAGTGATCAACAGTGTCGAATGCTGCAATAAGGTCCAATAATACCAGCACTGGGGTTCTTCTACAGTCTGCATTTATACGGATGTCATTGAACACCTTGACAAGAGCAGTCTCTGTACTGTGGTGAGCAGGAAGCCTGACTGGAAGACATCGAAGCGGATGGTCGTTGTTAGGAAGTTGTTTAGCTGTTGAAACACAGCTCTTTCAATAATCTTACTGATGAAGGGGAGGTTTGATATAGGCCTGTAGTTCTGTAGTAGCAGCTTGTCCAAGTTGCTCTTTTTCAATAGAGGTTTGATAATTGCTGTTTTTAGGGCCTGGAGGAAAACACCTGACAAAAGGGACGTGTTTATTATTTGTGTTATTACAAGCAAAGCTTTCTTAAGGAAAGCTGTGGGTAAAACATCGAGCAGGAAGAAGAGCTTAGTTGGTGTACTTCTATGTTTTTGTAGTTTATTTGGTGAAATTGGGAAATTTTGTCAAAATCAGTTCTAGTTGGAGACAACTTTGGTACTGGAGTTGATGTGGATGTGCTGACTGCCCCTCTGATCTTTTGGTAAATTATTTAGCAAACTCATTGCAGGCCCTGGTAGAGTGGAGTTCAGATGCTACAGTTAAAGGAGGGTTTGTTAACCTGTCGACCGTGGCAAATAATGCACCAGCATTGTTAATGTTTTTGCTGATGATCTCAGAAAAGAAAGATTCCCTCGCATTTTTCAGTTGAAGGTTATATATGTATAGTCTCTCTTTATAGATAATATAGTGAACCTGGAGTCCAGTCTTTCTCCACCTGCGTTCAGCTTTTCGACACTCCTTTTTTTCACTTCTGACTGGTGGAGCACTTCTCCATGGAGACATTTTCTTCCCAGAAACGACTTTCACTTTAATTGGAGCAATTGAATCTATGATGTCCGAGATTTTAGAATGAAAGTTATCTACCAGCTCATCTACAGTGTTACAGGGCAAAGTGGAGGTAGAAGAGTAAATCTGGTTAAAGGTTTCAGCAGCACCGTCCTTAAAGATGCGTTTTCTTATCATGTCTCTTTGGCAAACTGAGTCATTGCAGATGATGCTTTCAAAAATAACAGAAACGTGGTCAGATAGAGCAACATCAGTTATAGACACCTTGGAAATGTTTAGACCCTTAGTGATGATCAAGTCCAAAATATGTCCCTGTTTGTGCGTTTGCTGTTTAACATGTTGAGTCAAACCAACATTTCTAAGAAAGTCACATAGATCTATTGCACTTCTGTCTTCAGGATTGTCCATGTGAATGTTGAAGTCTCCCACAATAATTAAACAGTCATAATCACCACATATCACAGATAAAAGTTCATTAAAATCACTGAAAAAGTTTGTTTTGGACTTAGGAGGCCTGTAAATATTCAAGAACATGGTTCGGACCGGGCTCTTTAACCGGAGAGCCAAATATTCAAAAGAGTCAAATTTGTCCAGAAATACTTTTTTACACTCTAATAAAACTTTAAACAAAGTGGCCCTCCATCCACCTTTTCTTTGTTGTCTGCTCTCACAAAGAAAACTGTATCTCCGAGGCGTCGACTCTATCAGAATGGGAGCTTCATTAAATTCATGTAACCATGTTTCTGTTAAAAACATAACATCAAGATCGTGGTCAGTAATGAAGTTATTGATTAAAAATTATTTTCCTGACAAAGATCTTATGTTCAATAACGCCAGTTTATATGACTTAGTTGCTGATATTAACTCTGTGTCTGGTTGTACCTGACAGTTTACGGCTTTTTTCTTTATTGTGGTTCTCCCTGTTTCTTGTGTACCTTTTGCTACCTTACTTTTTTCATCCACACAAGTTTTGGTTAATATTCTTCGAAAAAGTATTCTGTAAAAAGTCAGTTTCTTTAGCAATGACATGAAAGGTATCAGTTACTGTCTGTTGGACAACTGTTAAGTCAGAAGTCTTTCCCAGTAGTTTTCTTTTGGTCCTATGAAATAGGACCGTTTGGGTTTGTTTTTTAGCTATAAGCCATTATCACTAAAATTTGCAGAAAAAAATGCTCAAAATATATGTTACTCTTTGTGTAATTAATCTATAAAATATATGAATTTCTGATATTGAATTAATTACTGAAATAAATTTAAATTTAAAAAGCTTTTTGGATATTCTATTTATACAAGTGCACCTGTTTTAATGCTGTTGTATATATATCCCTTTTTCATTTACATACCTAAAAGTAATGCTTTCAGGTAAGTTAATTTCTGATAAGATGGAAGACTAAACAATGCAAAACAAATAAAAATGTATTTGCATGAGCCACCCATCTGTTTGTGATGCAAAGCCTGCAAATGTTTGGTCTGGGATTTCGCTCCACTTTACCATTTGGCATAAACCTGTAAAGCCCTCCATAAAACCCAACTCGTCACCCAGCTTTGAATAAATAATTTCTTTTGAGGTGTTCACTGGATGTGTCAAGGAGTAACTCTTCCCTTACATTGATGCACGTAACGCGGAGGCTGCACAGAGCTTTTATCTTAGTTGCATTCATTAAACAAATCGAGCTAATTAATATTCACACATTTTGTGTTTCCTCGTAAATTCTCTATAGGGTCTGTAAAAGCAGCTTGGCATTTCAAAGCTGCTGACAAAGCAATGTCCAACGTGCAGTTCAGATATTAATATGGGAGATTAGGACATGGATATTAAGGGACAGGGAGCTTTCAGCCTGCTCTGAAATCAGGAGCAGATGTCTGGCTGCTAGAGTAGTTACAGGCGTTCAGAGCAAGGGTCCGTCTGCTCCCTACAAATCTAAAACAGAGGCTCAGATACACCTCTACCAACTGTCAGAGAATGGAAGCTATTTGCAATCCACCTGAAGAACGACAAAACTATCAGTCAGATAGACAAAACAGTCAATGGTGACTTCTCTGTTATTTCTATAGCTGTGTGTGGGAGGATGAAGCAGGGTAACACATCTCTACGATATGCACATTAGAATATAAACATTGGAAACATCTGCTTCCTGTTCAGTCAGAACTCAAACTAAGACTGGCACACATAAGGTTCCCTTTAGCTCCAGTTCCCTCAAAGACCAGTTTTTAATGGGTTTATTTCTGTTTCCTAGTAAAAACACAATATAACACAAAACATAAAATATATTTTTTTCACAAAGATACAATTAAAAAAGCAAAATAAAACTTTTAGTATTTTTTTAATCAATCGGGTTCGTGATCTTTGGCTTAAAAGGTCAAGGATGTTTGATCGTCCATCTGCTAATTTTTCTTGTTAGATTCATTGGTGCAGATTCATTGTTGTACAAAATGACAATAAATACAAAATTATAAATTTCAAAGGGAATGGCTTTTAAAGCTTAAAATTATATTTGTGTTGTTTTTATCCTGTTTAATCCAAGCTCTAGGCAAAGTGTAAGAAACATGGATGTTTTTATTGTTTGTAAAGAAATATACTTTTTAAAATTTTAACTAAATATTGATTTGAAACATTCCCATATAATCAACCCCAGAGAGTCTGTCTAACTATTGGTTGTAAGCTAAGACAAGTTTATTTATATATCCCATTTCAAGAACAAGACAATTTAAAGTGCTTTAAATGATGCACTTTAATTATGCCTTCTAATTGCAACTTTGTGGTCTCCCATACTCAATATAAATATACAACAAAAAAGCATAACATTATGGCCACTGACAGGTAAAGTGAAAAACTGATTATGTGTTTGCCAGCTATAAGTAGAGGGGGTAATAACTAGTTGCACTTAGATACATGTACTTGAGAAGCATTTTGGAAAAGATGTACTTCTAGAAGTAGTTTTACAGCACCATACTTCTTATTTGAGTGTTATAGTTTTGAAGTAACAAGCATGTTTAAACCAACATTGCACCAGACACAGAGACACATCCACACAGTTTATGTCAAAGTGGAAAAGGCAGTACCATCTGGAGGTCAAGTCAATATACAGTAAACAATATATACTGTCACAGAAAGTACTGATCCAACATATACAAATTAGCTACTGTAAGAATTGGTTCCACAAGCTTTCTGTTGTGAAAAAGTGTGATTTGTGTTTTTTGTGCTTGAATTGGTTATTTTGTAATGATTATAGTCATTTTTACTACAAGTGGGTAGACTAGTTAAAATTGTACGCAAATAAGCGTAGCATTATATCAGTACATCTTTACTCAAGTAGTGGTAAAAATTAGTTGTCCAAAAAAAAAAAATACAATACTCAAGAATGAATAAAAATGGATTTGATTAAAAAGGCTGGTAACTGATCATAACATCTGATTTAATTTGTGAAAATGAGGTAATCATACAGAAGTTATGTTAAAATTCTGGTATTTCACAGAATAAAATTTAGACTAAAAATAAGTAAAATCTTCACTGATTATCATATTCAGGTAAAAGTGTCCGAAGCCAAATAAACAGATAAGCATAAGGATTAGAGTGAATTTATAAAGGGACAAATTGTGATGTGATGATGGTCTGTATCTATCAAAAGTGATTCAAGACAGGAACATTGGGGAACCAGCGACAGGGCCATTGGCTACTGACTAGCTGATTGATGTGGGGAGCGAAGGACAGCTAATGTGTTCTGATTCACCAGAAGAGCTACTGCTGAGCATTTAATACTGGTTCTGATAGAAAGGTCTCAGAACACCCAGTACTTCTCAGTTTGTCATATATGGAACTGTATAGATGCAATGGTGTCCTGGTCTGATGAATCACATTTTTAAAGCCATAGTGGTAAAGGAATGGTTTAAGGATCACAACAACAAGTTTGAGGTTTTGACTTCACCTCCAAACTCCCCAGATCTCAATTGCACCGAGTATGTGTGGGATGCGCTGGACAAGCAAATTGAAATGCAGGTGCCACCTCATGACGTACAGGATTTAGAGGATCTGCTGCTAGCACCTTGGTGCCAGATACCAAAGCACACCTTCAGGACTCTAGTGGGGTCCATGCCCTGATGGGCAAAGGATGTTTTTCTCAGCCAAAAAAGGTTTAAACACACAACAAGGTAGATGTCATAATGGTATGCCTGATCAGTATACCTCAGCAGAAATTGAACTTTAATGTCTGTTCTTTTACATTTTTAATATACTTCCAACAGAACTATATGCAGAAAAAACTGAAGATGCACATTTGTAATTAGCTTAACAAGAGCCCAGCTAAATTATACATAAAATCAAAAGCAGGGTGGTTATAGATGTGATGGGACTTGCCTTTGAAGTTGGGCCTTATTCTGGGATCGTAGCTGATCAGTAACCTGTTCAAGATGTTACTGGTTGAATTAGCAGGGACTCGAGCCAGATCTTCGGACGACAGCTGTCTGCAAACAAAGAAGACAGAGAGGAAACTTTAGCAGGTTAAATTCCTGGCAGATGAACAGCACAAATGGACAGCGCGCCCACTTCGAGCTGCTTTGTGTACTTTTTGATTAAACTACATCCTGAGAGAGGAACCACTTTGGGATTAAATTGGCTTTTAAAATTTGGACCACCCAACAAATGTTAGAGTGAAGCAATGTTTCAAAATGAGATGTGCTGTTATTCTGAGTTGTTTCCAGATCCTGACTGCTAAAGATGACATTGGCTTGGATTGATGGATGATGTTGTAGGGATCTTAGAGGGCAAATAGGAATAGTCAGGGCCTTTGCAACAAATACTCAATAAATTAACAATGTTACCACCAAATCTGTACACTCAGTACTTGACAAATATGTGTTTTTCTTAACAGAAACATTCACTTATTTTAAAGAGATTACTGTCATACTTTATTTCCATTTTTTTGTGTATCCAACTTGAAAATCTTCTTCTCAATCACCCTAAATAAGAAGAAGCAAATCAAGTGTGTCCTAAATATGAGCACCATAACAGGATGGAGACTTTTACTAAAATTCAGCCCAAAATCGTCTGTTTCTAAAACTTAAAAATAACGAAACAATGCAGCAAAACAAAGACTGAGTGGGATCTGGCAGAGGAAAAGGAGTAAAGCCTCTTCATGGGTGGCAAAGAACTTACTCCTCTCAAAGCAATTTACATACAAGAAGTAAACTTTATGCTCTGAGGATGAGTTTCCTTGATCAAAGTGAAACACACAATTCCCCCGCACAAAACCTATTTTTCTCCTCATTCTGCCTTAACCAGCTCTTTTGACAGCCTCAAGCACAAGAGCTTAACTAGAACCAAGTGGCTTTCTTGATCTGAAGCATTAAACATAAAATATGTCACGCAGCCTGCACATGCCAGTGCATGAAGCACATCAAACAGTTTACTCCTCATTTCAGGAAGCTTCAGTGTGGATCCAATTGTTACCATTTAAGGAAACAGAAAACGCAGATCCTCTGTGGAAGGGAAAATAGACACTCCAAAGGAGTGACAGGTCATGGTGATTCTGTTCAGGAGCACTATTCATCAAATCTCTTATTTATCCATCAGAATCAGAAACACTCTATTGCCAGGTACCACAAAAAAAAAAAAAAAAACATTTTACAGAAATAGAAAATTTCTGTGTCGAATAGTGCAACACATAGTAAACAAGAATAAAAAAGTGCAAAAGATGTGAATCTCATTCTTTTATACCTGGCATATTACTGTGAGTTTGGATTTTGAATGCAAATTTGTTGGTTTCTGAAAAGCTTGTTGCTCTTTTTGAAATGCAGAAACAATCAGAAACACATGATTGATGAATAAACCTTGTATGTGCCAGTTGTACAAGTAGTTAGATACACTTTATCTGAAGCTGAAAAATGAAACCAGTAGAGTTCAGCCAATTTCATCCAAACAGGTCAGCTGGTGTAGCTGTTAATGTGAGAACAATTGAACCAATAAAACCAAAGGTTCACTATGTTTGTCAACTGAAAATATGACTGAAAACCAAAAACTCAAAACATTTCTGTCAATTCCATAAAATAAATGATGAAAGAAACAAAAGAAGATTGTTTGGTCATGAAATAACTCTCTGTGGATGTTTATCCCTTTCACGGCAGGAAGCATGGCTTAGATAAATTGACATTTATCATCTGCATATATGGCATAATCTGTGGCTTTGCATTTAGATAGTAATTTTCCTGGGTTTGAATGATTTTACACTAAAACACTTCAATGACTTTGAACAACATGAACTCGGTGCACAGGTTTGACTTTATTGTGGATTATTCATACAGGTACATCTCTATTAGAACACCGTGAATAGAATACTTTAATTTCATAAAGTGAAAATTGTATATAGATCTGTTGCACATGGAGTGAAAGGCTTTTATGTAATTGCAGTGGTAAATGCAGCAGAACCTGGTACCGGCCCACACTGCGAAAGGTAACAAAAGCTGGTTCAATGACATTGGTGTTACTGTGATTGATTGACCACGAAACTGCCCTGGCCTGAAGAATAGGAACCAGACTTAACAATGCAGATGACTATCAAAACAACCTGGGCTTCCATTACACCTCAGCAGAACCACAGGCTGATCGCCTCCAGATCATGCTGTATTGATGCAGTAATTCATTCAAGTATTGAGTGGATAGAAATGAACATACTTTTAACAAGCCTGAAATTTCTGTTTAAAATATTGGTTTTTTTTCTGGTTTTTTTGTTTTTTTGCCATCTGTACTCTAGAGCACCGGGGATATTTTCTCTGAAGTGACAAATCAAGCTTCTCTGTCTGGCAGAAGGATAGAAGAATGCCTGAAGAGCAATACTTGCCTGACTGTATTATACCAAGTGTAAAATTTGACGGAGGGAGTATTATGGTGTAGAGCTGCTTTTAGCTGTTGGACTTAAGCGTGTAGTTCCACTGACAGGAACCCTTAAGTCTGGACTAGCCTGACAGAACCCTGACCTAAATCTGATAGAAGACCTTTGGAATAAATTAGAGGTGAGACTTCAAGCCAGACCTCTGTGTCTGTTGGTGCCTGATCTCATAATTCCTGAAAGAATGGTCAAATATTCCCATAAACACACTTACAAAACTTGTGGACAGCTTAAACAGAACAGTTCCTGAAGCTGCAAAGGATTGACCAAGTGCCCCAAAACTCAGGACAATATAGTGTGTATTTATATTCACTGAAGGTTAGTTTTTTTTAAATAAAAACTACTAATACATTTTAGTGAGGGGCCTTTGGGACTATTCCTTTATTGGTTCACGTAGTGAAAATGACCCGCAAAAGCTAGTTATGCAGGAAAGTGTTGTTGTCAGCCTAAATTAGTAATATATGCCAAGAGACACATGTGGAGGATATTACCACATACAGCATGACAGGCGTGGTATTTGTTCTGTACTTACGATGGACAGTAAACCTGCTTCCCTTTCTTTTTCCCCTTCTTAGTTCCTTTATCTTTGGCAGATCCTCCTTCTAGACAAAATGAGAGGACCAGGAGGAAGATGGCAAACTTCTGCATCTCCATTCTGGTGTAAGTGGAGCCTGTGAAGTATAAAGCAGTTTAATTACAAAGACACAAATTCAAAATTACTCAGGCAGAATGCTGAGTAAAAAAATAGAACTTGCCAGTTTCTTTTTAGGTTCAGGGTTACTTTAACCCTTATCCTGAGTGGAGACATATTCCTTGCTTTCTTTGCTTTTATTTCTTTAAATGATGCATAAACATGTTCTCTTTTCAGATGACACACATTCATATCTGGTCAATTTAAGTGAGAAAAACTGCAGTAAGACGTAAACATGCCTTATTAAACTTAACATCTTATGACAAAAAACTACAACTAATAAACTCAAAAATGCTCTCATACATCCACACTGATTTTTTTCCTATGTGGGCCCATTAATCAGTGAACAACCATGGTACCTGTGTGATTCATGCCCTGTATTAGAAAGCTGTGCCCTTTTATTGCATAGCGACACCAGAGATAAACAGTAAAGCCAGCAGTTTCCCCCTCCAACCCCAAACACACACTCTGCCGGCAAGCCTGTATATTAACTGAGGCAGTTTAGTGTCTAGACAGAGACGTTCTCCTTCCTCCTCACTGCCTCTTTAACTCCGTCTGCTCCTCGTCTGGACATAGATTATTAGCTGCCTTTGGAGAAATTATTTTCTCAATTGTATTTAGTTTCTTTTCTCTAAATGCAAGCATTTCCTGTTGACCATAAGCAACACTTTATAAGGTTGACAAAAACAGCAACAATGGTGGCTCACCAGCTCATTTCTTACAAACGTTCCAACCATAATCCTCTAATTCTTTCTCTCTTTTAAAAGGCCTACATTTTCAGGTTTTCTAAAAACAAGAGGACAAAACAGTGTAAGATTAAAAACATGTATGCATCATTGTCAGGGGATTGAATGAGTTTTATTCCATCCATCTGTCTGCCCATTCATCTGTTGCCTTCCACATACCTGAGATCAGGTCAAGGGGTAAATGTTCAATTATTAAAAACATACATCAACAAAAGGATGTATGTGGACCAGGAGTCCATTCTGGTTTAGAACCATGGCTTCAAACATTTAGGAACTCAAGCTAATACTGGCTGCTTCATACTTGGCTGCAAAATGCAAAATGCTCCAGTGCATGCTGCAGCTCATGAACTGTAGACACAACAGGACCACGTTTTCTTCAAAAAGCAAATATGAGACCTTGAAGGTCCAGAACCAGACACACTCTCTCCTTCTGCCTTGAGATCCAATCTATGAATGCCAAAAAAAACATCAGTGAGAAATGGCAGCCCTGGCAGCTACATTCAATTCAGCTTATTCATAATGTGCCAATTAAGGAGTCCTGAAAGACACAATATTAAAAAAAAACACAGTCCAAAATGCTAAACACAAAACACAAAAAAAATAGTTCTCACAATATTTAATCTACACAAGTAAATAAATAAATGACACTTTTTTTGTTTAAAGCTTAGAAAACTGAATGATTTAAAAACATATAAAGCTTGTTTTAAGATATGAAGATGAACACAGATTTAAATAAGAGAAAGAGCTATTTAAAATTAGGGGCAGGGTATTTTAGGTTATCAGTGAAATACAACCACATCAGTTATTTTCAAATTTGTTCACATTTTTATCAGTTTTGGTGGACTGATATTTTTTTAATTCGTCCATTCTCGCAGGTAGATGAAGCCTGTTCCTGTTGTCACTGGGCAACTGAAGATCCAATTAACCTAACATGCATCCTTTTGGATGGTCTGAGAAAGCCAGAGAGCACATGAGAAAAGGCAGAAGGATAACATTACAGCTCCTCACAGAAAGACCCTATGCTGGGATCTAAACTCAGGACCTTCTTATTGAGAAACAACAGTGCTAAAAACTGCACCTTTGTCAAGCTCCCAAGTCAGCATGAACATAAAAACTAAGCAGAAATATCACGATCTAAAAGACTTTACTCAACCATGGTGCAGGATTAGTCCACACTGCAATAATCAACGCTCTGTTTTACTACACACGATGCTAAACGTGCAGAGGTTGTGTCACACAGTGACTCACGTTTCCAGCCTAAAGGCTCAATGTTCATGTTCAACTCTTGTCTTCCAACAATGTCCAAACGCTCATGTTTAGTTGCAAATACCCACAGTTTTAAACCAGCAATTGCGATTTTGAACCATTTACGCGATTAAGTTAAAAAAAACTTACATAATTCGCATAATTCTATTGAATATTTGAATGCACAAGTCTTTAAGACCCTGACCAAAGGCCTGTCCTCAGCTCATATCAATATGCCAAAAAAAAAAAAAAAAAAAAAATCAAAAGAAATTACGAATCTCCTCGAAGCTCTTCCAACCTGTAGCTGCTCCTCGCTTGCAGTCATCTTCTAACAATAGAAAAGTATAAAGTTGACGCTCTGAGCATCAGCGGAACAGACGGACGGGAGTGAGAACTAGACAGCAAACCGCGACCACCATGACGGGGGATGCAGGAAGGTGATGGCAATGCAAGGGTGTGATTTCACTTCATGCTATGAACACACAAAACACATGAAAGCCGTTAATCTCTAAATCTGCACAGCTCCACTCACCTTTTTGGGGATGTTTTCTGTCAGTTCTTCAGAAAGATAAACCCAGAACAGTCGAATGTGCAAGATATCCCTATCAAAGCCTCACAGACCATTCGTTGTCTTTCTTTTCCATTTTGTTCTCTGTTCAGCTCTGTGAAGCAAATTGTTGAGCGGATATTTTTGGGGAAAAGTTACATCTCGGCAATTTGCCAATTTTTGTGGTTGTTTCCGCGCCCGCTGGTTGTTTTCTTGGGAATCGGAGTGTATATGGCTGCTGCCCTTTCGCCTTAGCTCGGGATGCCCAAGATGGAGGCTTGCGTGTACCTGTCATGCAACATGCGCAGTAGCGGCATCGTGGAGCTGGAGAGCATCACTGCCATCAGCACCACGGACAGCCGCCCCCCGCCTCCTGATCGGCGGCCGCTGCGTGACGCCAGCTGAGCGGAATCCTGTCACACACGTGATGTGAGCAAACGCTTCTATTTATGGCAGCTTCAGCTTCTGTGTGAGACGGTATGAGACCCACGGACGCGATCCGGCCCACGGACATACTCCTAGAACGTATGTCGCAAAACATGGATGCAGCCCCAGTTCAGTCAGCAGGTCTCTCATTCGGCGGAATGCAGTAAATTAGAAACTATTCATACCAATTTATTGAGATTAAAATCTGAAAGGATAATAAATAAATGTCTGACCTAATATTATCTGGTAGATGCAAGTGTTGCACCGCGTTGCAATAATATGCGTAACCTTCAAACTTTTCCTTTTTTAACCACTCCGTTCATTGTATTTTATTGGGATTTTGTGTGATAGACCAACACAAAGTAGTGCATATTTGTGAAGTGGAAGGAAAATGATACATGGCATTCAAACGTTTCCACAACTAAGAATCTAAAAATGTTGCAATTTCAGCTCCCCTTCGCACTGATGCCCCTAAATACAATTAAATGCAAAATTGCCTTCAGAAGTAACATAATTAGTGAACAAAGTCCACTTGTGTGTAATTTATTCTGAGTATGCATACAGCTGTTTTGGGCCTCAGAAGTTTTTTTTAGAGACATTTGGAGAATAAATAGCACCGTGATGACCAATGCACACACCAGACAAGTCAGGACTAAGGTGTGGGGTAATTTAAATCAGGGAATACATTTTTAAAACAAACTTCCAAGCTTTGAACATCTAACAGAGCACTGTTCAGTCCACCATCTAGAAAAGGAAACAGTAGAACTGGCCAGCCCATGGCAACTCTGGAGGATGCATCACTGAGGTGGGAGAATCTGTCAACAATACAAATATTAGTCATGCACTCCAGCAATCTGCGTGGTGAACAGTTCAAATGTACTTTCTTCCATATCAAACATTTGGAAGAAAGTACTCTGGTGAAAGGGGACTAAAACTGAATATTTTTTCCGACATGTAAAATACAGTGCGTTGCCAAAAGCTAATTTTTCATTTCGCCCTAAACAAATCCCTACTAGAAAATGGTAGAGGTCACCTCTTTGAGCTCTTGTCTGTCCATTAAATCACATTTCAGAGTTAGAATGGAGTGGAAAGTTATTTTTACCGTGGTATCAGAGTAGGTTGATATTATGTTCCTCCAACTGACTATACTATGAAGAACGGATGAACTGATGACTTCCTACTTTTACTTTTGAATGTGGACTTTTTGGCAGGACACCAAAAAGTTACGAAAATCCAAAACATTTGCTCAATATTTTCATGCTATTTATTTTTATATTCATTTCATGGATCATATACTGCATAGAACTTTTATGTGCCATGAGATTAATATTCTTCACACTAAGGAACATTTTGTGCTGAACAGAGTTTTATATTTGTTTTATATTTTATTGCACAATGATCTACAGATGTTCCAGAGTCCCCTTGTTCAACTTTCTCTCACAAGAAAGAAAACGCTTCTGACGTCAGCCATAAATAAGAATTATTTAAAGAAGACTGGCAATACGCTTCTGAAGATTTTCATCTGTTTCAAAAATAAATCTTTGTCTGGATTTGGAAATCCTTTCCATGAAAAAAAACATTCTCTTGATTTTATTTGCAGTCAGAACTTATCTACACAGAGAATGTGTTTCATTACCAAGAAGGGTTTGTATTATTTTTCATTCACAAGGTACACACACACGAAAGGAAACATACAAGAACTCTGAAAACCAAAACAATTTAGCTCACAATTTTAATTAATGTCAGTCAACACTCCACACTAATTCCCATAGTATAATGTTCTGGTTTTATTTTAAGAAACAAGTTAATCAAATTGTCATTCATATAGATAAATAGCTTATGACCCAGGCCATGGTTCTGTTGTTGCACTGAAGATACAATCAGTTGAGCACAAATATTCTTTTGTGGTGATTAAAACATGGGTGTGATGCACAACAGGGTGCAGATCCAGGAATGTGTCAGACTGAATTGTTGCAATCTACTGTGATCTAATATTATCTGGCATGCAAATGCCTCCTCTGCTACTACTTCTCTACTGGAAACACTGGTGTCATCAACAGCACATCCAATTCTCTATAAACTGCTTAGTATTGGGTCTGTTTTCATTTTAGAAGTAAGGGGTGTTTTTTGTAACTGAACCCACTGAGGCTTGGTGGACAAAACAAAGCTCATCTCACAGGAACTCTCAAAGTGAGAGATATATCGCAGGAATGCAAATTGAAATAAGACGTTACAACAAAGAGCAAAGAGAATAAAGGAATGTTTTATACAGAGATATATTGGTTGTAAATTGATTACAGGTTGCATTTTTGTGTTAGAAGTTCTGTTCAAATTAAGAACAATGGAACCATACAATTATCTGATGTTTCCACTGAACATAAAGACTTGGGTGACTGTCAACCAGTACATCAAATAGCTGAATCAAGAATCACTGTCATTGATTGTACTAATTCATGGAACTTAGAAAGTGTGGAAAGATTTGTTGAAAACTTCATAATACATGTAGCATGAGCTCACACTCAAACGTTGAACTTAAATATACTAAATAAGATAAGAAAATTACCATTTTATATGTTATAACTAAGAAATTATTGGTGATTGCTCAATACTTTGCACAACTCCCTATTGTCAACCGACCAACACTTAATCCTCTCCTGCAGCATTTTAAAATGATGAGGCATACAGAGAGATGGATCTTTGGCCATTCCTCTTTCTCTCTTATCTCGCCATGAGTCTTGGGTCATCTCCTTAATCTTCTTTCTTCAGTTCAGCCCACAAGTTTTATACAGGATTTTGGTCTTGGGACTGAGATGCCCATGGAAGAATTCATTTGTTTTTGGTGAACCATTTCTATGTTGACTTGGCCATGGGTTTTGGATCATTATCTCATTGGAAACCTCCAGAATGATCGATTTTTAGCTCACTGGAAGAGTTTATCAGGTTTTTATTTTATCTGTTGGAAACTCAAAGAGCCTATGATGTCCTGCCACAGGATTTTGAAAGAGAAGCCAGCCCACAGCATCACAGTTTCTCCGCCATACTAACCAGGGAGCATGAGATGCCTTTCCACATATTTATCCTTTGTTTCAAACCCAACTGTATTGTCAAAATGCTCAGTCTTTGCTTTTTATACCCCAGAGAAACAGAGATTTGTTGGTATTTGGAAGTTCTTTCAATGTCTAATCAACTTAAAACAGTAAAGTAAAAATAAAAGAGGGTTCTCAAACTTCTTTGTCCCTGGTGAGATCTTCCTTGAATTTGTGCCAGTTTGTTTACTAGCCTGACACCTTCCACCTGCCCTGAGCTTTGATCCACCTGGAAAAGCCTGTGGGAATCAGCCTGGAAATCTGTGGGACAACCTGGAGCTGTCTGGTGTTGACCACCACTTGTCACAGTGGATCCTGGACTACCTTTTTAGAAAGATTGGTTTATAACCAGCTCTTACCAGTAAAACCCAAAGGATTATTAATGTTATCTGTATCAATGTAATATTGACCAGAGATTTTTAGATTTCTCAGAAGGATTCATACATTTTTAGATTTCTTAGCATTTGATTTGTTTTTCTGTGTTCTTTGTGATTGTATTGTAATTGTATGTACAGCGCTTTGAGTGTCTCGTTACTGAAAAGCACTATATAAATAAACTTACCTTACCTTACTTTACTTTACTTTACCTTACCTTACCTTACCTTACCTTACCTTACCTTACCTTACCTTACCTTACCTTACCTTATCTTACCTCAGTGGCCACCAACAGTATCTGAGGACACAGGGCTGAGTCTAACATTTAATAATTGTGAAACATGAACAGGCAAAGAACTACATCTTGTCACTTTGATACCCTCGAATTTCTGCATGAAGACAAAAATCTAGAAAATATCCCAAAGAAAAAGTCCTCAAATTGAAATTCTAAATATTTCAGTGCCCTATTAAATTGATAAATCTATTTTTTTCATTATACTTTCTGTCTTGTATACAACCCCAAACAAACCCATACTGTACATTCTCCATTAAGGCTTAGCCAATCTTGTAAAAAAAAAAAAAAAAAAACATTTAAGCAAATTAGTATTGCTAGCAATCCATTAAGTACAGACATTCTTATTATAAGATTCCTCATTCCTTATTCCTCATTTGTAGAGTGCAGGTTTCCAGTATAATGATGACATTTGGCAGCACAGTGCATCTGACCTCTCAATCATTAAATAAGCAGATAGTTTTGATGGAAGCTGGGTACTTCCCATCAGCTTCAGTTTCATAAGTACAACACTAACCAAAATCACTTTAGGGGCAGTGAGCCAGAAATCTGTTGGGTTAGGAAGCTTATTTGGGAGACAGATTTTCTATTTTAAAATGTTGAGGGCAGAGAATAAAGGTAAAATCTAACAGGTGTAAACAGTGACCTGCTGTGAACATCATAATACTATCTTTTCTCTGCTTCAGTTTGAATTTGTTCACTGTCTTGTTGAGTTTGTGATATATTATAGTTTAACAAGAGAACATTAACATAAATGTATAGGGCACCACAAGCTTTAGGTTTACTTTTTTATGTACAGAGGTGAAATGCATGAAAAGCTGGATAAAGAGTGATCTATCAAATGAATAGCATAACTTTTACAGAATTTGATGTATATGATTCTAAAAAATTTTATTAAAGTATGGAATAATGCTTTAGCATGTGTTAAATTATTCCGAGTTATTTCACCAGAGAAGAAAGCCAATGTTTCTATACACAGAGCGGTCCATAAACCTAGGACCAAATGTAATAAAAACCATCAGTTGTTCTGGTCTGATAAATCAGTCTCTTTTCCAACACATGGATGGTAAGATGCATGTGTATCACTAACCTATGGGATCACCAGTTCTCACATCTGACATCTAAATATTCTAAGCGATAAAAATAGGCTTACCCCCTGAGTTTGTCACATTCATATCCATTTAACATCAGGACTAATCATGTATTATTTTAAAGGCAAGTCAAATAAGAGATACTTTCACACATATTCACATATATTTATAAAATACTTTTGAGCATAGAACTTCAGGGTCACAAATATATTCATGAAAGTGTCCAGGTGTGTGTGTGTGTGTGTGTGTGTGTGTGTGTGTGTGTGAGATGGGGTGGCATACTATTGAGCAGATGGCCATAATGATAAGGCATAATGATTGGCATAACATATTGACCAACAGGTTATTAACCCAATGGTTTTAAAGAAATTTCACTCTTCAATAATTTTGAGACAAGAACAAATCTGGTGGAGAAAAACTTTATATACTTTAACATAACTTTAACTTTATAGTGTTCAACATAGATGTAAATCAAAAATACTTCAGATGCTTGTTTAAACACTTACTTAAACTTAAACAGAATAAGCAGATTATAAAGTAGATCGGTGGATTATTGTAATACATTAAAGTAGAAGAGTATTTAGTCTAGAAAATATTTTGACATTTCCTTTCCAACTGTAAAATTACATTTTTCACAACATTTAGAACTAGAAGAAGTTTGCTCTGAGGGTCCTTGGTTGTCTGTAGCCCCAAGGGGCACCACCAGGGGGCTCTGGTTGCAAAGCGAAGTGCAACTTGGGGCAATTGATTACAAAGTGGCCATGCTATCTATGGTTTGTTTACAAGCAAGAGAACTTATCAGTTTCACTATAAATAATAAACTGACCTCATATCCACAATCAGACCAGTAATCTTCAAAACCCTGTTATTTGCCCCTCCTTAATGATAGAAATGTTTCAGACATAAGGATGGAAATAAAGAATTTTTCAGAACAAAATCCACAGATGTTGCTTAAGGATTTAAATTGAGTAATCTCAAAAGTCTTCCCCTTCTGAGCTGAATAGATTTGGAATCCTTGTGAAAAACAATAATTAGTTTTGTCATTATTTTGCTTTCCTAGGAACAAAACTTACAATTTCTTTAATAGTTGCTCTAATCTTTTGTAAGCAGTGATTGAAAAGCACATTTGTTTGTTTGATCGATTATGTACCCAAAACAAATAAAGCAATCCTCAATATTCATCTGTAAGCTGAGAACTGATTTATTTATTTCATGCACATGTTGGATGTAGACCCCTTCCACCAGTTGGCCTGTCTTTGCCCAAAAGCTGAGACTCAAATGGTTTACCTTGTTCTTAATTCTCTCGTTAATTTAATTTTCTTATATCAGTGCCTCCACATTTTGCAAGACCACCATGGAAGTGGTGATCAAATGTGGACAAAGAGACAAAATACTCAGCTCTTGCAGGCAAAACCTCATGGGGTGAAAGACTGTGTGCACATATATATATATGAGTGTGTGTGTGTGTGTGTGTGTGTGTGTGTATGTGTGTGTGTGAAAGAGAGGGATTCCACAATGTGAAGTGCTGACATCTGCTGCAGGCCCTTGCAGAGCTGGAATGTGATACTCTCCTTTACACAAAGGGTCTTAGCCCTTCCAGCAAGCACATGAAGACCTCCATTTGCCCCCCTCAAAAGGGGCAATATAGTTATGAAATGACTGTATCAATGTGCCATGCCTTTTTTCTTCAAGCAATTTACTTTGATTAAAAACACAAAAGAAAACTCCCTTCAAACCTTGATGGCACAAAGAAGGCTGCTCTCTGCTGTCTTTGAGGTGGTGGTTTCTGGGATATGCGAGACTAGGGGTAAATTGCTGGAGCATTGCATCATGCGTTGAACTCAATAGGTTCAATATGTCTCCAGAACTTCTTTGATTGTTGTGTCTGTGCCGCAGCAGACTTAACCTACAGCGTGGGGATATACTGGTGGATTTTGCCAACAATGGGGTGGGAGAAACCACATAAAACAGTTGATGAGGTACTGCACTGTGGTGGAAAGAAAAGGAAATTAGGAACAGGAGGGAGTATTGTTTCAAGCAGCGTCTCTGCTTTGATATAACAAATTGAGAAGCTTTTAACATTTATTTCCGTAGAAAAATGAAGGATAAGGGAATTTAGTCTCCAAATGGATTTTTTTCCTAAATTCTCTACACTGAGAAGTTAAAGTAGCATGTTAAAAATAAGACATATTTGCGTTTATCTCTGAATAGGGAAGTTTGCATCATGAACATCTTGACCTTTTATTTCAGTCAAGAATTCCAGATTAGATCCGTCATGATGTAATAAATTAAACTGAAACAAATGGTGGTTTCTAAGTGTAAAAACCAGGAAAAAAAGCATTTTTAATGAATTGCTAGTGGGGGAATGTGCTTTGAGTTTTTAACAAGTTTGCCTAAGCCTTAAACACAGTGGAATAAACTATTCATTATGTTTGTTTCCTCACGCTTCTTGCGACAAGGCGAGATACGTGAGGATGTTTTTATACTGTTTTATTCAGTAGCTTTTGTTTAAATTTGTATTAATTTATTGTACCGCGTTGTTTCTGTATACTTTTATTTCTTCATTTCGACTGAAAAAAGACTTTAAACTGTTCTTGGTATTGATTTATGAATCAGTAGATTCCAAGAGCTAGATCCCATCTCTTTTCTGATGGGCAAACTGAGGTGGCTTTGCTCTGTTTAAACCATGAAACTTGAAAATAGTGGAAAAAAGGCGTTTGGAGGACTTAATGGGAGTGCAAAGGACCTCATACAACCAGACAGCAACGTAATGGTTAACATCCAGGGGAGTTTCCTTGGCTGGAAAGTTGTGCCTTATGCGCAGCACCTGTTGTGCCGTCAGTTGCCAGTCTCCGAAAACCCAACCCCGTCCGCGCAGCGATATTTTATCTCAGTCTCTTAACTTATGACTCTTAACTGCGCCAGACAACAGATCTGGTCTCGGCGTTGCAGATAGTTTTCTCTGCTCGGACTGTATCAGGTTGCTGGACTCCCTCGCCCGCTCTCTGTGTGTGAGAGCTTTGGATCTAATGCGTAAAGATCTGCTGGGATTTAAATGACGGAGAGTAGAGCTCACCATGAGCGCGCATTTGAGCCGAAATGCATCTGTGTATTTTTGATCATCCTGTACCATAGATGATATGCGTGCATAAAGGCAATTTTCCAACCACGTTGCCGGGATTTCAGTTGCCTAAACGTTCTTCAGCACAAGTATTCGACTTTCCTTAGAGCCAACAGGTGCGCCCTCGCATTGCACAGCAGAAACAAGTTTGGAAACCTTTGAGAGGATTTGTTCTCCTTCATCAGTTATTTTTTAAAAAATTTTTTCTATGAAGAAAAACTGATTATTAAGATTATGCGGATTTTACTCATCGCTTATACTTCCCAAATGTGTCCAAAACAGCATTTGTGTCCCGTTAATTAAGCGTTTTTGTGGTGATCCAGACCAGAGTACAGTTTTGTGATCGCCAGCCACCACTCATCCAAATGATCCTTTTATTAATATTCCTTCTTGCATCGCTTCTCCAACAATATGGCACCGAAGCCGAATCCAGTGATGTCAGCAAATTTCAACTTTCAAGTATAAAGGAGCCAAACGGTAAGTTTTATTATTATTATTATTTTTTTTTTAAAGGTATTAATGTGCACATTGCTCTGTAAGCTTCTCACACGCCCATAACAAAGGATTCATTCTTGCTTGGCTTAAAGTCACTTCAAAATTCACATCTGAAATTGTGTGAAAGGTCGCATTTGAGTTAGTTCAAACAGCATTACCCAGGATGGGAAGTTGCAAATTACCTTTTACCTTTAAAGTTTACCCGTGCATATACCTAAGAGGGGAAACCCTGCTGAAATTCCACGTCCCCTGGGGAATGTTTTCCTTGTGAGGATAAAAAAAGGCTCTATTCATCCAACAGAAATCGCTCAAGGCCATGTAATTTACTTACCTACTGAACTGACTGGGATCAAGTGCATTAATGCAGAAATTATGTTTTTCAGGGTTTCACGTTCAACTTATGTTAAGGGCAAGATTGTTTCAAGCTGGATGAATATTTTGTCGTCATGGGAAATTTGACAACCACGTTCTTTGTTGCTTGAGGACTTGGGAGTGTGCAGCAGTGGTTGCAGAAAGTAATCATGTTTAAGAACTTAATCAAAACGTTACACACAACTTCTTTAGCGCTCATCACGACATTATATGACTGACAGTCATGACATTTAATTAGAAAATGTATCGACCTGAAACTTTCTCCACAGTAGTGTGCATGTTGAAAACCTGAAAAAAATCCTAAAGAAAGCATGTGATGCTGCTGTGACAAAACAAATCAGTAACATGTTTGGTTTTATGGTTAATAAAGCAAACGACTAATGACCAGTTATGTGTAAAAGGCTGAGAGGTTCAATTATTAACAGAGTCCTACAACAAGGCTGAATGTTCAGTGAGGTGTGAAATGTGGCAGTAAGCCATTACACGTTTTTATCCATCTAGCTCAGTATTTCACCAATAACAACTTAAATTAATTATTGTTGTTGTTTTAGTGACTTTTGTGACTGCGGGATGGTTCTATTCCTTGCGCAGAAAGTCCTGTACTTTACAGCTTCAAAATCTTTCAACCAAAAGTGTAACTGTGGCTAAATACTTTACTGTTAACAAGTTAAACTTACTTTCACTGCATATCAAATGAGTAAGATAAATAGTCTACTATTAGAGGTTTTCATGTTTATTGTGTAGGATGAAAAAAGTTCCAATACACCGTTATCTTTTAGATATGTCAAACATTTAACAGCCGGAAGGTTTGGCTGGTTGTGTGTGAAGACATGCAACACTGTCTTCACTACAGTAACAGTCAGGGCTAGGAAATCAGAGCCCCTCAGAGGGAGTTTCACGTTTAATCAGGACAACTGGGGAGGGAAAACAACAAGGATGAGAGTGGAATAAAAGGTCGAGAACATCGGTTTCACTTTGGTAGAGGAGAGGTCGTCTGTGACCTTTAACAGGTGTCTGGATGCTCACTCAGCTGCCTCACTTGATTTCTGACGCTTTGAGACACAATGTGATATCCATCTGATTGTGGGGAGAGCGCCAAACCTGTCTGGCATGTTTAGTAGTAGTTGCCTTGAGAGTTACAGTCCCCAGTCGTATTAAACTTGGCAAGTGGCTGCTGATGACTCCATAAGATATCAGATGGGAACATCTCCAGCTGAGAGCAAGTGCTGTGATGAAAACCATCAGTCACAGTAAATTATTTTGACAACACTGAAGAAAGAAATGGGTACTAACTCTGCAGTCTAAGCTGTGCACATTGTGCTCATAAATAAACACTTTACTTCCACCAGCATTGGGAATTCAATATTGCACATGGCATTTTCATGTGTTTACTGCATGGCTAATACACAGAAGTAAAAAAAAAAGTTATATCTCATTCTCATCAGAAGACCACGACTGCTGTGCACAGTTTGCAAATTGAAATAGGTCCTCCAGCTAGATCAACACCACAGCATCTTTTCATATTCTGGAATTTATGTTTTTATGATTAAAATATTCTATTTATTTAAGAATTTGGTTAAAACTTCCAAAACCAACATTTTAAAAGGTTTTGAAAAGATAGCTAAGCCAACAATGTTAAAAAAAATCAGCATAAATTCAGTGTCAATTCCAATGCCACCCTATAATTTTGATCTGTGAATACACTGTGTTTCCCTCCTACTGGGCTACATGCTGCAGCATGGATAGTACTGTTTTGTCTTTTAGACTCACAGCAATTTGCAAAAATGTTCATACCCTTTTAACTTTCACATTTTGAGAAATCACAACCACAAATATCTGTGTGTTTTACTGGAATTTTATGTGATACACCAACACACAGAAGGAAATATTATATGATTTTGAAAATCGGTTATTAGCCTCTGTTCCTGTGATGCTCCTAAATATAATTCTTTCTGTTTAAAGGTCAATTCATGTAAGGAACAAAGCAAACATGTGGCAGATGGCAATTCAAGTTTGAGACTACGACTCGATTCCTACTTAAGTCCCAAAAAATAAGACTTAAGACTGAACTTAGACTTGACTCATAATGTGACCCTCTGATGTTGCTCCAAAGTCAATGCTTTATTCAATGATTTTGGAACATTTCAGAACGTAGTAGGCAGACAGGAAGTGGAAAGAGGGGGAAGACATACAGTATAGATGTCCAGGCTGGGACTCCATCCTGGGATGGCTGCGTTGAGGACTGAAGCCTCCGTATGTGGGTCGTGCCCTCTACTGCTACGCCACATGGTGCATCTCTACTTCAGAAGTTTAACACTCATTTATTTACTTACTACACATTGCCTCCTTCATTATGCTGTAATGTATACCTTTCATTTGAAGAACTTTAACACTTAGAATTGAGAACACAATTTTGAAATATGAATTTAGAAAAATTATTTCACTAATGAATCAAACACTTTGATTAATATTGAAATTCAACATTGACAGGTTTTAATTTCTTTGTATTTTTTTTCAAAGAACATAAATGCCTGTTTGTATCTCTAAAGGGGTAAATTATATTTGAACAATTATTAAAATAATATAAGGCAGCATTTAGCAGATTTGTGGATGGTAAATTAATTGTTAAATGTTCATGTAATATTTTAGACATAAGGAAAAACAGTACTATTGTGGAATGACTTGTAAACATCTCTGCCCTAAACACACATGTCCTCTGTGAAACATGGTAGTGACAGCATCATGCTGTGGGGCAGCTTTTCCTCTGCAGGTACAGGGAAGGTGATGTCTCTTATGTCTTAGATTTGGTTTAACACATCTGGCAGCTCATAACCAAGCCTCCACAGAACTTGATGACATGCTGGGGAGGTAATTCAACCATTTGAATTAGCTGGCTTAGAACAGGGGCACATCTACAGCTTGCTGCACATTGGACCTTGAGGTTTAGATCAAAGCATATTTGCTACACAGTAGGTCAAACTGAAAGTAATAGGTGAATAAACAAGAATGCCAAAGTAAAATAGAACTAGCATTAATGCCTCACTCAACCTTAGTCCTGTTATGATGAGCTGTTTCTTGTAGACCAGTACAATGATATCTAATGTGTTTGATGTTGTCATTTAATATTAATGTGACCATAATGTCAAGATACTTTGTGCACATACCAATCATAGTAGGCTTTGGTAACATGTCCGCATGTGAAGTCTTAGGAATAACAGTTTGATAACTCATTTGACATCTGTTTCCTTTTTAATATGCTTATCTTTTAGCCTTCTGCTTCCTTTTGGTTATTCTTTATTGTTATTTGTCTTACATAATTGTCCAAAGTCAACAGGCTACAACGGCCACATCAATCAAAGTTTTATTTTACTTAATTTAAGCTTTTGGTTAATTTACCCAAAGCATTTCTTCCGCTGTTGGTTGCATGCTTAGAATGCTACCAATGCTTAGATAGTAAAATTGAGCTGGCACTGACAGAATTATCTGCTGTGCGCTGCAGGCAATATGGAACAGGAAATACTTGCATTTTAAAGACAACATTTTAGCCTATGCTTAGCTTTAAACACAAAGTCCTACTGGATCATTTAAATTATGTATGTCTGTCCACCTTTCCACTATTTTCTCCTTCATAGACATAAGTGCAATGTTTACACATAACATTGGTTTTCAGATACCCGACCTCCAGTTTTATCAAGTCACAGCAAACCTACCTAAATTTATCACCACTGGAACAAAGAATAACATGTTGTGGTATGATTTTATTCAAAAGCTAATTATTTAGGAATTTTCTTGGTAGGGATACATTTCCCCAACCAGTGGGCAAAAATACACTGTTGGCCCTTTAATAAAGCTTGAAGCCATAGGAGAGACATCATTTATTTTCTACAGCCAGTTGCAGGAAATCTTCTTTATGTGTTTCTATAAAATGTATTTTATATTAGACAAGGAACATGATAAGCATGAATATTTTGATTATTTAAAAGCTGTAGGGGGTTAAATCAATGCATGTCATCTTCACAAATAGTTTTTAATAAAGCTACACTTCAACCTGATTTCAAGTTTATTACCTCCTGGCCTTTATAAGGGTCTGCTATTAAGCTATGATGGCTTTTCTTAATGCTTTAGAGTTCACTGTGCCCTCTAACATTACTGTAGGCTATGATTTGCTGGTGGAGACACCAGTTGTCAAGACTGCACATCCAGCAGAGAATGGATCTCAGCTTCCCAATCAGGCAGGTCATCTCAGAGGGCGCCTCTTCATATCACCTCTCTGAGACAAGTGGTTTCTCTTGTGTTTACTGTGGAAGGTAGTGTATTCATTCCTGCCTTACCCAGTCATCAGCACAGGCCCAGATCTCATCAGAGAAATCCAGCAGGAGATATTTACCGAAGATGAGAATTATCTGTGATATTCCAATATATTACACCCTGATCCAATAGAGGAATGTTTGCAGCCCACTGGTCCTGCCAGTGATCACAGGAACTGCTGTTCCTCTAAAAGTTATAAGATTAGGGGGAAGGACTTAATGAGGGTCACGGGCATATGGGGAACCTGAGCACTGTTCCATGTATGCATACTTTAAGGACAGAGGTGCATTGTATATTCATTAGATTATGATGTAAACAAACACAATTTTTCTGTGGTGATTTTTTAATAAAAACAAGAATAGGTTAAGGGTAGTTGTTGTGGACTCATAACTGTTGTAATGTAAAATGTAGTACAACCTCTCACTCAGTTAACTTACAGAAAACCACTATGGTAAGAGTCATTTTGGTCACCAGTGAAGTTGTCTTTATATAAACACAAATAAAGCAACACTGTGACTACCGACAGCAATATGGTGCAGGTTCTCCCATCCAAGATACAGTTTTGGAGATGCTCTGACTTATTCATCAGTCACAGTTTAAGTTTCTATGTTGACAGAAATGCTCTCTTATAAATGCAAACACTTATTCATCACCTTATATTACACTGTTGAATGTATGCATAGAAAATAAAACTATAATTATTTTCTTCCTAGCCAACTGTTACAAAATCTGTTTGGCTCAAAGCAAACATAGTGTTTTTTATAGATTCAACTCTCTTCTGTCAGCTGCGACAAAAGTAGCCAGCTGGCATTCAGATTTCATCCATGTTATTTTAAGTGTTTTCCTCCTTAGTGCTTAACTTTATGATTTAATTTTAAAGCAGTTTGGCTCTTTAACTGGTGAAATTAAACTACTTTGGCTTTGTAGCTCCATTCATTATTTAACACAGTTTAGGTTTTTCCTGAACATACCTTAATGGAATAGCTTAGAATTATCTTCCCTTTGATGCTAGAATGAATGAATTTTGTGTTGAGTAGTTTTATGGCAATGAGAATGCTTAGCTGAATTAAAGCCATCCAAGAACATGGAAGGTTTCTACGTTCGATGAAGTCAGTGGAAGGCAAAATGGGCTACAGCCACTTAGGATGGTTGTCAGATTAAAAACCACATACCCAAAGACAGGTCTAACACAAATCTTCCCAGAAGAATAATAAATATTCTGGTTTATAAATATGTTTTTTTTTCTACTTTTACTCTCATGGATATCCAACACATCCTGCATTTCCCAAAAATCACATAAAAGTCCATTTATGTCAAAATGAAAATCTTTTTTTGTAATTCTTTGTGGAACTACCAGCCATGGCAGAGATTACTCAATGCAGGAAGCCCTGTGTGTGTACTTTCACATAAAACCTCATTATAAAACCATCTATTAAAGTATCTATGTTTTCCCTGTCAGCACTATTTGAACATGTAATGCTGTATTTGCCAGGAAAAGCAAGTATGCCTGCTGCTTGTCATTTAAGGCAGCCCACACTCCAGCTGTCCCAGAATCAGGAGTTTTAACGAGACTGGGTCAAATGTTTGACTTATAATGTCAGAATAGAGTCCACACACATTTTGTCTGTGCCATAGTAAATTAATGTTTGCCAAACTGTGTGTGGGAAGGCGATGCTCTGGGATAGATCTACCCTGGTCTCCAGTGAGCAAACAATTTTAAGGGTTATTTTATGTTTGTTGCAAAAAGTTGGCAGAACAACATCCAAACACAGCAACCCTATCGTGAGTTGTGGTTGGACGACCCATATACAGAACCAGTCCAGACACAAGCAGGAAGATGAACTGGCTGATGAAACCAAAGCTGTTTACTTTTAGTAAGGCACAGAACATGAAATTAGATTTGATTATACTCTGTTCCCTACTAAAATTACATAGAGCTATTGTCTTCTATAACTAATGTCTTGCTCCTGTTGTTTTCATGCAGCGCTGTTTGCTAAAATGTTTGGTAGGCTAATGCTAGCATGTTTATTCTCTGTTTTGATATGATACGATAAAATTAGGCTAGTATTATATTTCAATGTGGTTCCACTTAATTGCGTGTGGATAAAACTTTTGGAAAATATTCTGCTGTGGAACAACTTCTGCTGTGGATATCTGAGTTCAGCGAGCAGAGCAGGTCACATGACAGACAGACAGATATTACAGTTTAGCTAGCTGTGCACATGAAAATGAGCTGTTAAAAATTGACCATATGAAACATGCCCACATTCGTCTTTTCTGGTGTGAGGCTGACACAACAACAGAAAGTAAACCAGCAACCCGTATCAGGATTGAGTTTTATCTGGGATTCCTAACACTGATCATCTAAAAATGTCATGATAGAGACCTGAACCTATACGTGGGATTGGATCAGGATATCCCAACCTTAACCATATTTTGTGTTTGATAGCAGCTTTTACCTGTATGTACTGTTATCGGTTCGTCTCAGATCGGTCTAAGCCCACTAGTAAAACTGTGTCTGAAACTCTGAATCTAATCTTGATGTTGGTGCGAAAAAGTTGCCTGTTTTAAAACACATTTTTTATTTTGGCATGACATTTTTCTTTTAGTTTTTTTTATTTCTTGTTAAGCCCTCAGTGGTGCGCAGGTGTTCTGAGCTTCACTTTCTGAACTATTACTACTTAAGGGTTTTAAGCATGTTACAAGCTGGCATAATTATTTCCTATTCATAGCTTTTTTTATTGTTACTTGTTAAATACTTTTATACATTTCTTCACTTTTCTTATAAGGTAATGTAATCTCTTCTCAGACTTATGGTTGGCCTTAATCTGCCTACTAATAGTCCGAACTGAATTTTTTCTCTTTTTTGCTGCCTGTCAACTTGAGGACTTTAAGGGTCATTAAACCTGACCCATGTGGGAAATGTATTTCTACCAAAAGAAATATATTAATGCTTTTGCTTAAACAACTTAAAGAATCAAGTGTTTAAATTGGAGCACCATAACACATTTCAAAAAGCTGAACAATACTATGTTAACTTTCCCTTAGAAGTTGGACCTCTAAAAATAATATCAAAACCAACTTAAACAAGTTGGTAAATGAGTGGGATTTGCTGATTATTGCGATCAGTGGCCAAAATAACTCATATTTGTACTTGTTGTCTTCCGCTTCATCCGGGACCGGGTCGCGGGGGCAGCAGACTCAGTAGAGACACCCAGATGTCCCTCTCCCCAGACACCCCCTCCAGCTCCTCAGGGGGGAGCCCAAGGTGTTCCCAGGCCAGCCGAGAGACATAGTCCCTCCAGCGTGTCGTGGGCTGTCCTCTAGGCCTCTTCCCAGTGGGACGTGCCTGGAACACCTTCCGAGGAAGGCATCCAGGAGGCATCCGGTATTGATGCCCAAGCCATCTCAACTGCCTCCTCTTGATGTAGAGGAGCAGCGGCTGTACTCCGAGCTCCTCCCATGTGGCCGAGCTCCTCAACCTATTTCTAAGGGAGTGCCCGGCCACCCTATGGAGGAGCTCATTTCAACCGCTTGTATCTGGGATCTTGTTCTTTTGGTCATGACCCAAATTCATGGCCATAGATGACAGTAGCAATGTAAACCGACCAGTAAATCGAGGGCTTCGCTTTTCAGCTCAGCTCTCTCTTCACCAAAAAGGACCGGCATAGTGTCCCCATTACTGCGGCAGCCGCACCAATCCGTCTACGGATCTCCCACTCCATTCTCCCCTCACTCGTGAACAAGGCCCAAAATACGTGAACTCCTCCACATGAGGCAGGAACTCCCCTCCAACTTGAGGAGGACAAGCTACGCTTTTCCGGTCGAGAACCATGGCCTCTGACTTGGATGAGCTGATCTTCATCCCAGCCGCTTCACACTCAGCTGTGAACCGCACCAGCGCATGCTGTAGGTCTTGGCTTGAGGGGGCCAGCAGGACCACGTCATCTGCAAAAAGAAGAAACAAAATCCACTGGTCCCCAAACCAGACCCCCTCCGGCCCTTGGCTGCGTCTAGAAATCCTGTCCATAAAAGTTATGAACAGGACCGGTGACAAAGGGCAGCCCTGCTGGAGTCCAACATGCACCGGGAACAGGTCCGACTTAGTGCCGGCAATGCGGACTAAACTCCTGCTCCACTTGTACAGAGACCGGATGGCCCCTAAGAAAGGGCCCTTGTCTCTGTAGTCCTGGGGCAGCCCCCACAGGGCACCACAAGGGACACAGTTGAATGCCTTCTCCAGGTCCACAAAACACATGTGGACCGGTTGGGCAAACTCCCATGAACCCTCAAGTACCCTGCAGAGGGTGTAGAGCTGGTGCAATGTTCCACGGCTGGGTCAAAAACCACACTGCTCCTCCTGAAGCCGAGGTTGGACTATTGGCCGGACTCTCCTCTCCAATACCCTGGTGTAGGCCTTACCAGGGAGGCTGAGGAGTGTGATCCCCCTGTAGTTGGAACACAATCTCCGGTCACCCTTCTTATTAAAAGGGACCACCACCACAGTCTGCCAGTCCAGTGGCACAGTCCCCAACCACTACGCAATGTTGAAGATGCGTGTCAACCATGACAGCTCCACAACATCTAGAGATTTGAGGTACTCAGGGCGGATCTCATCCACCCCTGAAGCCTGGGCACCGTGGAGCTTTTTAATCACCTCAGTGACTTCAGCCTGGGTGATGAAAGAGTATACCCCGAGTCCCCAGCCTCTGCTTCCACTAGGGAATGTGTGACGGCAGGATTGAGAAGATCCTCGAAGTACCCCTTCCACTGTCCAATAATGTCCCTAGTCGAGGTCAGCAGCTCCCCACCCCCACTGTAAACAGTGTTGGCAAAGCACTGCTTCCCCCTTCTGAGGCGCTGGACGGTTTGCCAGAATCCCTTCGAGGCCAACCGGTACTCCTTTTCCATAGCCTCACCAAATTCCTCCCAGGCCCGGGTTTTTTCTCTGCCACAGCCTGGGCCGTGGGACGCTTGGTCTCACGGTACCCGTCAGCTGCCTCAGATGTCCCACAACCCAACCACAGCCGATAGGAATCCTTCTTCAGCTTGACAGCATCCCTTACTGCCGGTGTCCACCACCGGGTTCAGGGATTGCCGCAGCGACAGGCACCGCAGACCTTATGGCCACAGCTATGGGCAGCAGCATCGACAATAGATGCGGAGAACATGGTCCACTCGGACTCTATGTCTCCAACCTCCCCCGGAATCTGCTAAAATTTTTCCCGGAGGTGGGAGTTTAATACATCCCTGGCCGAAGCCTCCGCCAAGCATTCCCATCAGACCATCACTATGCGCTAGGGCCTGCCAAGTCTGTCCGGGATTCTCCTATTCCAGCGGATCCAACTCACCACCTGGTGATGATTAGTGGACATCTCAGCCCCTCTCTTCACCTGAGTGTCCAAAACGTGCGGCCGAAGGTCTGAAGACACGACAAAAAAGTCGATCATGGACCTACTGCCTAGGGTGTCCTGGTGCCAAGTGCACTGATGAACACCTTTATGCTTGAACATGGTGTTCATTATGGACAATCCATGACTAGCACAGAAGTCCAATAACTAAACACCACTCGGATTCAGATTGGGGAGGCCATTCCTCCCGATCACGCCTCTCCAGGTGTCACTGTCGTTTCCCACATGGGCGTTGAAGTCCCCCAGCAGAATAATGGCAGAATAATGGCCATTTGCATTCAAACACTACTGGACCATGTTTTCAAATACATGAGGTCCAGTACAATGTGTACAACTGATGTAATTATATATAAACCATCAGACATGTACAGGAAATAAACTGTTCACTTCACCAGTTTTCATTACATGTTAGATACATAGAAGCCATTCTGGAATTTAAAATATTCGCTGGCAGCAAACCTTTGACTTTCTATGTTGGAATTCTGACTTCAGATGGTGGTTCAGTTGTTTTTCCAACTTGGAACTGGGAAATTCCAACATCCGAGTGCAGAACGCAGCGTGATGAATGTTGTTTGGAAAATATATCGGCCTGAGGGTTGCAATGAACAGTGAATCTCTATTTATTGTGATCTTGAGCTAGTTGTAATTTCCCCACTGATGATAGGACAAGCTCAAACAGAACAAGAATATGTGCTTGCCTCCAAGGATTTATAATATATAGATATATAAACAAAAATGATAAAATCAGAAGTTGGAGCTCGAGAAAAGGTAGGGATGTTTTGACAATCCTTAATTGTTGACAAGAATAATGACCTCTCTTGCTGCAACAGATCATGCTTCCTCTGAAACAGGAGCCTCCACTTTTAAAGCAGCTTAACCATCTTATGGCTGCAAGAGTCTGAAACTCATCCAATGGGATTCTGCCTTCATACAAAGCTTGTTTATCCCATAACCACCAGCTTTCTAATGGCTGCCAGAATTTGTGATACAGTTGACTAAAAATGTTAAGTCTTTTGAAAGGTTTTGCTTCAATTCAGTGGGCCTCGTTGGCATGACCTTGTGTTGGAGTGACATGGAGCTGAAGCCAAAAACAAAGTTCTAAAAAGGGATTTTATGATGAAATTTGCTTTCAAATGAAAACAGCATTTATTCAAAGATGGATGAGGAATAAAATTCAAAGCAGGGTCTGATTTATGAACATCTTGTACACTCTCTTGAATTAGTGGCACACTGTTAATTTGCCACAGACTGCTTGCTACATGTTGTTGATGAAACAGTGTTTAATGCTGTGCATTCTTCACATTCTTTCCCAGTGAAACTTTCCAATGTTTCTGTTCATCCGATTGTGCACAAAAATGTAATAATTGTTTTGTAAACAAAAAAAATGTCATTCTAAATGTATTCCTATCCAAACATTTGACCCATCAAACCTCAGATAGGACTGATTGTTATTCGTGGTTCTAAGGTTGGGCTGTTGGAGAAAAAAACGTTGTGTACCTGCTATAGTCGCACTGATAGCAGTCTGCTACTTAAATGATTATAATGTTTATCAGTCTCTAGAACCAGTACATATTTTGCAAAAATTATCCTTGTTTTATTTGTTGATTTGAGTTTTGGTGAATTCATTATTTAAAACAATGATAATGCATTTCCAAGACCTACTTGAAAAACTCTGAAAGCCATGAAATTTATACTGTATATTCTCTGTCATATACAGTATATTCCCTAATCCGTTTCATAGGATTTTTATAAAGAATACTAAATCTACAATGTTTGATGAACAGCATTTCTGAGGTCACAAAGCTGAGGTAAAAAGGCTTTATTTCACAATTTCTCCCTCTCTCTCTTCCTGTGATGAGCTGAAGGACCCATCATGTGTAAAACCAAACCACTAAGTTCATCTGATGCGGCAGAGGCATTTCATGGTTATCAAGCTCCGTCATTCAGCAGTCTAATTTTAGAAAGCATCAGTAAACATTAAAGGAAGTGTGAATAGCCTCATACTGTTTACATACACACATAGCGAAGAGACCAGAGTAGGTCAGTCATTTTCTACCGCTTATTCCATAGTGGGTCACGAGGAAGCTGGTGCTTATCTCCAGCAGTCTATGGGTGAGAGGTGGGGTACACCCTGGACAAGTCACCAGTCCATCACAGGGCAACACACAAACAGCCATACACACACTCATTCATACACCTAAGGGCAATTTAGACTGACCAATTAACCTAACAGGCATGTCTTTGGACAGAGTACCTGGTGAGAACCCCTGCAGGCATTGCAGTGTTCTGCAAACTCCATGCAGAAAGACTCCCAGCCGGGAATCAAACCCAGGACCTTCTTGCTGCAAGGTAACAGTGCTACCAACTGCACCACCGTGCAGCCCACCAGAGTAGGTTTCAGAAGTAAATAGGAGGCTGCAGACGACCTGTGTGTCAGTAATTGGCCCAGTGCAACGTACTGATTGCTCCTTGAAATGGATGCCATTAGAGAACATAAAACCATGTTTTATATTAAGTAGCCATAAAATGCAAGTCCAGTGAACTACTGCTACACTCTTAATCAGATTTTCACAGTCTGACTATTTGCATTGCAGTTACAACATAATGCTGGGTGTGTTTGCCAGGTCCAATGCAAACATACAGGTCCTTCTCAAAATATTAGCATATTGTGATAAAGTTCATTATTTTCCATAATGTCATGATGAAAATTTAACATTCATATATTTTAGATTCATTGCACACTAACTGAAATATTTCAGGTCTTTTATTGTCTTAATACGGATGATTTTGGCATACAGTTCATGAAAACCCAAAATTTCTATCTCACAAAATTAGCATATTTCATCCAACCAATAAAAGAAAAGTGTTTTTAATACAAAAAACGTCAACCTTCAAATAATCATGTACAGTTATGCACTCAATACTTGGTCGGGAATCCTTTGGCAGAAATGACTGCTTCAATGCGGCGTGGCATGGAGGCAATCAGCCTGTGGCACTGCTGAGGTCTTATGGAGGCCCAGGATGCTTCGATAGCGGCCTTTAGCTCATCCAGAGTGTTGGGTCTTGAGTCTCTCAACGTCCTCTTCACAATATCCCACAGATTCTCTATGGGGTTCAGGTCAGGAGAGTTGGCTGGCCAATTGAGCACAGTGATACCATGGTCAGTAAACCATTTACCAGTGGTTTTGGCACTGTGAGCAGGTGCCAGGTTGTGCTGAAAAATGAAATCTTCATCTCCATAAAGCTTTTCAGCAGATGGAAGCATGAAGTGCTCCAAAATCTCCTGATAGCTAGCTGCATTGACCCTGCCCTTGATAAAACACAGTGGACCAACACCAGTAGCTGACACGGCACCCCAGACCATCACTGACTGTGGGTACTTGACACTGGACTTCTGGCATTTTGGCATTTCCTTCTCCCCAGTCTTCCTCCAGACTCTGGCACCTTGATTTCCGAATGACATGCAGAATTTGCTTTCATCCGAAAAAAGTACTGTGGACCACTGAGCAACAGTCCAGTGCTGCTTCTCTGTAGCCCAGGTCAGGCGCTTCTGCCGCTGTTTCTGTTTCAAAAGTGGCTCGACCTGGGGAATGCGGCACCTGTAGCCCATTTCCTGCACACGCCTGTGCACGGTGGCTCTGGATGTTTCTACTCCAGACTCAGTCCACTGCTTCCACAGGTCCCCCAAGGTCTGGAATCGGCCCTTCTCCACAATCTTCCTCAGGGTCCGGTCACCTCTTCTCGTTGTGCAGCGTTTTCTGCCACACTTTTTCCTTCCCACAGACTTCCCACTGAGGTGCCTTGATACAGCACTCTGGGAACAGCCTATTCATTCAGAAATTTCTTTCTGTGTCTTACCCTCTTGCTTGAGGGTGTCAATAGTGGCCTTCTGGACAGCAGTCAGGTCGGCAGTCTTACCCATGATTGGGGTTTTGAGTGATGAACCACGCTGGGAGTTTTAAAGGCCTCAGGAATCTTTTGCAGGTGTTTAGAGTTAACTTGTTGATTCAGATGATTAGGTTCATAGCTCGTTTAGAGACCCTTTTAATGATATGCTAATTTTGTGAGGTAGGAATTTTGGGTTTTCATGAGCTGTATGCCAAAATCATCCGTATTAAGACAATAACAGACCTGAAATATTTCAGTTAGTGTGCAATGAATCTAAAATATATGAATGTTAAATTTTTATCATGACATTATGGAAAATAATGAACTTTATCACAATATGCTAATATTTTGAGAAGGATCTGTATTTTTCTCGGCTTGTTCTACTTGTGCAAATATATTTCTGCTTGATTGATTTGATTTTTTCATTAGTTGGCAGATTGCAGGAAAGTTAAATGCTTTAATGGGAATATTAGGAGCATGAAAGCTCATCAGCATTTGACGTGCTGCTTTCTACTTGATTAGCTGTCATTTAAAGTGCATTGTATTAATGTTTTCCTTTTAACTGGTTTGGAACAAGTCATGATCAAATGGGTGTTTCAGCTGTAGATACAGTAAAACTTTGTTTACAGCTACTTTAAACCTTTCACTTTGTTTCCTGTTCTTTTAGTCCATTTTTACATTAATATTATTTACACATGCTATATAAATAGAACTTCTTAGTTCTTAATAGATGTATTCTTTAATCTTTTATCAATACTCTTTTTGAATTAATATAATGAGGAAAGTTTTTTATTTATACAAAGTTGAATTTAGACACTTAGACACAGGTCAGAAGTTTGCATACACTTATCATGTCATTTAAATTTTTGTTTCAAATTTATAGCGGCTCACTAACATCAGGATATATGTCACTTAGCAAGTTGCAGAGAAACCACATGCACTCTTAAGCCAAGAACAAGATCATAGAAATAATTCTGGCTAAGTATTTTACTGCTTCTCTTATCCGAAATAGTACCGCTTACAGAAAATGGGGTTGGTTTTAAACATGCTCATAAATTTTCATTAGCGTTGAGGTCTGGTCCTTTCAAAATCTGCTGCTTGCCTGTTTTGTTCATTTCAAAATGAGTTTTGGTGTGTGTTTGAGATCACGGTCCTGCTGGAATGCACAACTGTGTCAGGTTTCAACCTAGTTTAAGATGAAGTTGAAAAATTTAGTCAATTTAAGTAGTGCACCAGTTCTACTGGCTGTGAAACAGACCCTCAGCATAACACTACCACCACTGTGCTTGAAAGTTGGTAAAATGTTCTAAGGTTTTAAGTCTCACCTTGACTCCTCCAAACATGAAGCTCAATTCAATCCAAACATATTTTTGAATTGAATTGAATTGAATGTTGTTGTGGCCAACTAGATCAATCTTTGTCTCTTCTTCCCAAAAAATCTTTCTCCAGAAGGTTATGGTAATGGAGTCCAGTCTTTTTTTTTTTCTTGGTCAGCCCCCTCTCGGGGCATCTTAATATTAAAGTTTCTTTATTTTGGTCCATTTCACAGGCTTTCCAGGATTTTGCAACTGGTTCTTGGGCTGTACTCAAACATCTTAAAAGCTTAAAAGCAGGTTCTGTCAGGAAACTAAGCAATGTAAATAAGTGCAGTGCATGTGATAACAGAATCCTCCTGATTTTTCAAGTTGAACATCCTAAGAAGAGGGAACTTGCAAGAAATCATTCCCTCCAGCAGGAATCAAATCACCACTCTATCATCTTAAAGTGCCAATGGTGGTAGAGAGAAAAACTATTAAATGTGAATGTCCTGAAACTATTAAATGTAAATGTGAAATATACCAGCCATGATACATTTAGCGGGAGAAATAAAAAAGCGCACCTGTCACAGTAATCACCAGCAGTTTGCATTCTCATGATGGTTGGATTATGTCACCTAGCACATGAAGAGATGTGGTATATGACACTATGACAGTGGCATACATAGCCTGTAACCCAATAATGTACTCTATTTTGAGAATGTATGGCTTTTCCCAAAGCACAAATAGGTTTTTAGTGCTTGCTGGAAATGCTCTGCCATAGTATGCTTACACTTGGACCCCCCTGAGAGGGTATCCATTTCTACAGCCCAGCTGGAATGAAAATGCACATTAGCTATTAGACCTTATGAGAAACTGGAGTTACTTTGCCCACTGTGTGTGCCTTCAGAGTGTGTGTGTAGCTGTCTAAACATATAAGGGCACTGAAAAAAAAAACTCCTGATAAAACAAGGATGACATTACTTTATATGTATCAGAACTGTTCTGTTGTATGGGGAGTTGTTTTATCTTTTAAGCACCATCACTTCTGATGTCCTGGAGCTGCTCATCTTCAAAAAACAAACAAAAAAAGAGGTTAGGCACTCCAGAAACCATGTTCTTGGACATCTTAAAGTGTTAGCTTTCTTCAAAGACATTATAAACATTTAATTATATTAAATTGGGATTCTTGTTGTGGGCTCCATTCACAGTTGCAGGTTGAATAAACTTGGGTTGAATATAAAACTGCCACTTTGTTACAGCATGAGAGCTGCTGTCCTTGTACAATGTAGAATATTACGTGGCAGGAGTCATGTAATTACTGGAAGAATGCATTTTACTTTTTCAGCCCTCTGTCTTCCAGTAAGTTGGGAACAATTCCTCAGTACTTCCTCCCTTTGTGCTTTTGTTACTTGGAATCCAGCTTATTGCTGAAGTTGTGATAATGTCTATTTGTTCATTTTCTATGTGATTGTGTGCACTGTGAGTTGCTTGTGATGCCTTTAAAAATGCAACACATTAAACTTTTAAAGCAAGAAGAAAAGTTCCAGAAGAGTCCTGCTTAAAACAAACTCAGATTAGGCTGGCTATGTTGTGCTGATCAGCAAGATGTTATTGTTGTAAAACAATGTTCAAAAGTCAAATTGTTGGGCAGATAATGGGTCTGAAAAATGACTTTTTTGGTTTATTGGAGCAACAAAAATACAGAAGTGACTAAAAACCTCAGTTGTAGGTATACTTCATTTATACCCGGCTAATATGAGATTTGGGAAAAAAATTAAATAAGACTGACAATATCAACTACTATCTGAGAGAATAACTTTAGTCAATGTCATTCACGTCTACTTTAGGTTGTCTGTTAAACAAGTCATTTTAGATATATATTGCTTACCGTTAACTCAGGTTGTGTCACCAAATGGACTGTACAGCGTTACTCTACTTCGGGTCCCTGTCTTCCAATGACTTTGAACTCTAAATTTGAACTTTTCTTTTCATTTTAGTTGCAGGGAAACACTCTTTTTAACAGTCTCCCAAGATAAGGTGATGCACATTTCTTTGCTGTATTTGCATGGTTGTCCACTGGCATAAAAAGGACAAATATTGTTTATTGTCTGTATGTTAAGCAATAAATTGAGTTTTATGAATTGTTTGGGTTTGCTCTAGGACTGTAGATATTTTCTCCTATTACATCATTGCTTATGAGGTAACCATTTATTCTTCATTGAGCAGGTTTTGAGGATTGTGTATGGGTATTTACATATTTTGAAATATGAAAGTAGTTTATTATTCTTGACTTGGTCCATGCATTGAATAAGTTTCCAGCCACTTTTTTAAACAATCTTTTCACATTGTTCTGAACATGTAGTGTTCTATAGAATTAAATTACAAAATGTTTTATTAACTTGAAATTAAAATTTACATAAATCAAAAGTATGAGCATCTCTTCTACCACGAGTTTTGAATAAAAAAAAAAATTAAACAGTGAAGTAACAGTTTGGAGAAAAACGACATAATAATGCAGAAACTATTTGGCAGGATGAAAGTTTCTTGGAAAGGCAGTTGTCACTCTCTTTTCTTAATCCTTCTTCTCCTCCTCCATTTCTTTACTTCACATCTCTTTAGCTACCTCTAATTAGGAGTTTCCAAGACAACAGATAAAAATTACCCCTGCTGTTAATGAGACTCCAATGACAAGGCAGAAGTGTCATGGCCAGCTCCATTTGTCTAATTATATCTTTCATTTTCTGCCTCGACAAGCAAAGTTGGTTCAACATGTTGTCTGGCTGAACACCTGTCGACAGGCTTTAGTTGCAGTCTGAGGCAGGTCGCTGTTGTGGCTTGTTTTTTTAGCAGAAATTCTAGCTCCTGATTCTGAAGCCTGGTGGTGATGTCCAGGCATGTCCCACATGTTTGCAAACTCAAAGAATATAAATAAAGTATAAACAGTGCCAACAGAGACTCCCTGGTGTAACTTGTTCATGAGTGACTCACAGAAGTATTCATACCCTTTGAACCTTTTCACATCTGTCAAATTACAACCACTAACTTATGTATTTCAGTGGGATTTTTTTTTGATAGATAAGCACAAAGTTGGACAACATTTTGATTTTGAAGGAAGGAAATTTAAACATGGTTTTTAACATTTTGTACAAAAGATATTCCATACAGAAGTATTCCCCCTGAGCCAGTAGTTTGGAGAACCACCTTTGCTGCAGTTAGGCCTGTAGTTTTTTCAGGGTACATCCTTACCAGGTGAAACATTTGTCCATTATCTGAAACTCAGTCTGATTGTATGCAAACTGTTATTAAAGATACATTTTCAAGTCTTGTTACAGATGCTATGTTGGATTTATGTCTGGGCTTTGACTGGGCCCTTGTAACACATGACTATGCTTTGATCTAAACCATTCAATTACAGCTCATGCTGTATGTTTAGTGTCATTGTCAGGTTTAAAGGTGAAACTCTGCCCAAGGCTCAAATGTTTGCAGCCATCTTACAGGTTTTCTTAAGGGTTAACCTCTAACCAATTAGTCTTCTCAACAAACTCAGACCAGCTTTCATGTTCCAGCTGAAGTACAGCATCCCAGCAGCATAATGCGGCCTTCATCATGTTTGCTTTGCCCTCTAAAGGCCCTGTGGCAAACTTTACACAGGACGGTTTATTGGTGTCTTTCAACAATGGCTCCCTTCTCAACACTCTTCCAAAAAGTTCAGATTTGTGGAGTAAACAACTAAAAGTCGACTTATCAACAGATGTTCACATCTGAGTTGTAGATCCCTAGAGCTCATCCTGAGTTACCATGACCCTCTCGGCTGCTTCTCTGATCAAAACTCTTCTTGCCTGGCCTGTCTGTTAAGGTGGGTGACCATGTCTTGGTCGTAATACATGTTTGACTTTTGGTGTTGTTTTAAACTGTGTCATTAGCACATCCAAATGCTAATTCTCTCATTTGGCCATGTCTCTTAATTAGACACTAGAGCAATTTAAATGTGAATTTTTAGGAAGAAGTATTTCCTGGGTGCACAAAAGGAGCATCCTGTGGAAGATGGCATCTGCTTTGTGAACATTTATCTCAGGAGGTAATGAAGCTGTTCCTGTTCCCTGATTTCAGCTTTACCACTTCTCATTAGTCCAAAAACAAAATAGGGATTTCTGCAGTGTGCTTTTAGATCTTATACATGTTTACGTTTTGATGGAACAGAAATATGCTGTTGGAGAACAAATGGATACTGATGACTAAGAGTTGTTTTTAATGAGCTAAGTGGGCCAGAGAGGAGTCAATTTATCAGACAGCAGTCAGTCACTGACCTGTGTGGATATTAAAACAGGCAATCTGATTTCTAAGTGTTTTGACTCTCAATTTTTTTGTCCAGTTATTAAACTACTACCCAAAATAAGCACAAACAGAGCTATGCTAAAGTATTCACACCACAGGAGGTTTTTCACTTTGTCACATTAAAAAAACAAAAACATTAAATTATCCAATTTGGATTTTATGTAATAGACCAACACAAGGTAGTGCAGGATTGTGAAGGAGAAAAAAAGGATACAGGTCTTTTACATCCACAAATCTAAAAAGTGTGGCGTGCATTTGAATTCGGACCACTTCATTTAACATAAATATAGATGCAGCTAAAGGGTTTAGAGGTTTGTTGGAGAACAGCGTCATGAAGACCAAGGAACACAGCAGACAGGTTAGGGAGAAAATCATGTTAAAAGTGGGGTTAGATTAAAAAACAATATCCTGAAGTTCGAGCATCTCACACAGCTCTGTTCAATTCATCATCTGGAAATGGAAAGAGTACAGCTCAAGGGCAAATATACCAGCACATGGCCATCCACCTAAACTGACCAGTGGCTACGCACAGCATTTATAAGAAAAGCAACTAGGAGGCCCATGGTAACTCTGAAGCTGCAGAGATCCACAGCTCAGGTGGGAGACTTTGGCGACAGGACATCTAGTTGTCACGTACTCCACAAATCTGACCTTTAGGGAATCAGAATCAGCTTTATTGCCATGTTCGTTACAAAATCAAGGAATTCAACTCTGGTACACGTTGCTCTCAGTGAAGTGTTATTTATTTTTTATAATAAATGGAAATTAAAGAATATTTAATTAAATGTACATATATACACATTGCAAGAGAATATAATGTGAGATCATTCCAAGTATGCCTGGTGTTGTTCTGAAACTCTGATTGTCAAGTGTTCTTCAGAGAAACAGCCTGGGGGAAGAAACTGTCTCTGTGGTGGCTGGTTTTAGCAGACAGCGTTTTGTGGCACCGGCATGAAGGTAAAAGCCTAAACAGTTTGTATGCAGGGTGTGTGGGGTCTGCAGATATTTTTGCTGCCCTTTTCCTGACCATAGACCTGTATAAGGCCTGGATAGAGGGAAGGTCAGCCTAGATGATTCTCTCTGCAGACCAGATTGTTGGTTGCAGTCTGGACCTGTCCTGTTTTGTGGGTGAGCCAAACCACACTGAGATGGATGAAGACAGGACAGACTGAATGATCGCAGTGGAGAAGAAGACCAGCAGCTCCTGTTGAAGGTTGTACTTCTTGAGTTACCTCAGAAAGTACAGTCTCTGCTGGGCCTTCTTCCAAACATTGTCCTTGTGTAAGGACCATCTCAGGTTTCGAGAAATGGTGGTTCCTAGGAACCGGAAGTGGTCCACAGCAGATACAGTGTTGTTGAGGATAGTGAGGGGTGTGTGTGGGGCAGTGGCAGATGCTGGTCTTTCAAGGAGGGGAAGCTCAATTTCAAGCTCGCTGATTCGCTCATTTCGCTGTCAATCAAAAAGAGATTCAGCCTCAGACAGATCATCCAATCATCATGCAGAAGCTGAGCGTCCAGGCCAGCGGAGGCCAGCCCACTGCCCCATAGACCCCTAGAGACGCTGAGCATCCAATGGGCAGGACAAAGCCCAGCATTTCTGCTTCACTATTAAACTCACTGTTTAAAGCACTGTGAGACTGTGGGAATGAGTGAGAGGAAAGCCACGTCATTACCAGTGATAAGAAGCTGATTCTGAACAAAAGTTGAGCGCGTCGTAGCGCATATTTAGTCAATGACATGTACACACAACAGTATATACAGGGGTTGGACAATGAAACTGAAACACCTGTCAATTTAGTGTGGGAGGTTTCATGGCTAAATTGGAGCAGCCTGGTAGCCTGTCTTCATTGATTGCACAATGCACCAGTAAGAGCAGAGTGTGAATGTTCAATTAGCAGGGTAAGAGCACAGTTTTGCTCAAAATATTGAAATGCACACAACATTATGGGTGACATACCAGAGTTCAAAAGAGGACAAATTGTTGGTGTACGTCTTGCTGGCGCATCTGTGACCAAGACAGCACATCTTTGTGATGTATCAAGAGCCACGGTATCCAGGGTAATGTCAGCATACCACCAAGAAGGACGAACCACATCCAACAGGATTAACTGTGGACGCAAGAGGAAGCTGTCCGAAAGGGATGTTCGGGTGCTAACCCGGATTGTATCCAAAAAACATCAAATCACGGCTGCCCAAATCATGGCAAAATTAAATGTGCACCTCAACTCTCCTGTTTCCACCAGAACTGTCCGTCAGGAGCTCCACAGGGTCAATATACACAGCGGGCTGCTATAGCCAAACCTTTGGTCACTCATGCCAATGCCAAACGTCAGTTTCAATGGTGCAAGGAGCACAAATTTTGGGATGTGGACAATGTGAAACATGTATTGTTCTCTGATGAGTCCACCTTTACTGTTTTCCCCACATCCGGGAGAGTTACGGTGTGGTGAAGCCCCAAAGAAGCATACCACCCAGACTGTTGCATCCCCAGAGTGAAGCATGGGGGTGGATCAGTGATGATTTGGGCTGCCATATCATGGCATTCCCTTGGCCCAATACTTGTGCTAGATGGCCGCGTCACTGCCAAGGACTACCGAACCATTCTTGAGGACCATGTGCATCCAATGGTTCAAACATTGTATCCTGAAGGCGATGCCGTGTATCAGGATGACAATGCACCAATATACACAGCAAGACTGGTGAAAGATTGGTTTGATGAACATGAAAGTGAAGTTGAACATCTCCCATGGCCTGCACAGTCACCAGATCTAAATATTATTGAGCCACTTTGGGGTGTTTTGGAGGAGCGAGTCAGGAAACGTTTTCCTCCACCAGTATCACGTAGTGACCTGCCCACTATCCTGCAAGAAGAATGGCTTAAAATCCCTCTGACCACTGTGCGGGACTTGTATATGTCATTCCCAAGACGAATTGATGCTTTATTGGCCGTAAAAGGAGGCCCTACACCATACTAATAAATTATTGTAGTCTAAAACCAGGTGTTTCAGTTTCATTGTCCAACCCTTGTATTTCATCACTTATTGTTTGACATTTTAGGGGAAGCTGAACTTCCCTTGCAGTCTTAGAGCAATCGCCACTGGTGTGGGGGTGGTGTTTTCCGAAAGTCCATCTCCACAGTCTTGAGTGGGTTAAGTTCAAGATGCTTCTGACCACAACAGTGTAGAAGTCAATCCATCTCTTGTCTGTACGTGGACTCATCAATGTCCTGGATCAGACCAAATGACAATGGTGTTGCCTGCAAACTTCAGGTGTTTCACAGATGGGTCCGTTGAGGTGTAGTCATTTGTGAAGAGGAGTGGAGAGAGAACACAGCCCTGGGGGGCGCCGATGCTTATTGGTCTTGTGCAGGAGAAGATGCTCCCCGGCCTCACCTGCTGCTGCTAGACTCTCAGGCATGATGAGGAGACATTATCAGGTCCTTAGGCCTTAATTTGTTTTCAAGCACTGAAAGAGCCTATTTACATCTTCTTCTGAGATCCTTAGTGCAGACAGGGGGTCTGAAGTTAGGGGTTGGTTGGTGTATGGCAAGAATTTGTGTCTGACTGGAATGTGGAGGAGTTGAGTTGAGGTGTGAACTGCTGCTTTTCATACCTGAAGTAGAAGCCATTCAACTGATTTGCCAGGCGAGGATTCTGCTCAGGGTTGGGGGAGGGGCCCCTGTAGGCTGTCAGGTTTTTCAAACCATCCCATAAAGCAGACAAGTCGCCATTTGAAAAGCTTTTCTTTAGCTTCTCACTGTAGCTTCTCTTCGCTGCTTTGATCTGCTTGGTCAGTTTGTTCCTGGCCTGCGTATACACAGTCGGGTCCCCCCTGCTGTGAGCCTAGTCCTTATCCCCTCAAATGAGAACTGAACCAAGGTTTATTGTTATTGTATGTGCAAAATGTCTTGGTCTGTCCTCACAGAAACTAATGTATGATGGCACCACCTCATTGAGTTGGTTAGGGTTTAAATCAGTGGCTGAAGTTGCAAAAACAGTCCAATCTGTGCAGTCAAAGCAGGCTTGTAACATCTGCTTTGTCAGGACTACATGTCTTCTTCAACACTTTAATATCTCTGCAACAACCTTCATTTATATAAAAGCAGATTCCGCCTTCTCGCTTTTTTCCCGATAAGTCTGTGTTGCAGTCCACGCTTAACGGCTGAAAGCCTGGTGTCAGAAGTACACAGTCCAGGCTATTCTCACTCAGCCAGCTGTTGGTAATGCAGAGGGAGAGCCCTCTTTCTTCTCAGCCATCCATATCCCATTGAGAGCTGCCGCTCCGCTGGCCAGGATCTCGGTGAATCTGATGTCGATGAATTATGGTGAAAAAATGCCAAGAGAGGACTGTCTGATATTTAGAAGTTCCTCTCTGCTGTGGTGAGAGTGGTGAGAAGAAAGCCATTGTTTAAAGAAAGCCATAGGAAGTCCACAGAAAACAGGTAGAGGAAAATGCTATAGTCAGAGGCCAAAACTGAACTTTATGGCCTACATGCAAAACAATATGTTGCAAAAAACCAATGCTGCACATCCCCCTTCCCACAGTAAAACAGGGTGGTGGTGGCATAATGCTGTGGGGATGCTTCTGTTCGGTAGAGAGTTTATGAGAAGATGGATAGAGGTAAATACAGGATAATTTAAGAAGAAAACCTTTTAGAGATTTCAAAAAGCTTCATACTGGGATGAAGGTTCCCCTTCCAGGAGGATCAGAACCTTAAGCATCCTACCAGAGCTGCAATGAGATGGTTTAATGAAAGCATATATTAATGTGTTAGAATGACCCAGTCAAAGCACAGAACAAAATCCAATAAATAATCAGCAGCAAGACTTGAAAATCCTTGTTTGATCTGTTTTTCAAAGAAAAATATGAAAATCATGTATCATTTTCCTTCCACTTCATTATTATGTACTACTTTGTGTTGGTTTATTAGATAATGTCCCACTAAAATTCATTGAAGTCTGGGATTTTAGTATGATAAAATTTGAAGTCCAAAATGTTTCAATATCTTTAAAAGCAGTTTAACAAGGGACCCATTGAGTTTAACAATGCCTCACCAGATGTTAGTCATTGCTATTTATACAGGAGGATGTAAATTTGCTGGAGGAGTGAACAACAATTACAAGCAGTTCCCTGTAAAAGCAGATTCAATAAATCCACCCCTAATAAAAACCTGACTATATGTAAAAAATATACCAACGTTAAAATTAATACATGTGATTGACCTTTTCAGTTACGGTGGCAATCTTCATACGTGTTTGTAGAGAGCAGTTGGTTCAACTGAGAATTAATTTTGATCATTTCATTTTACCTTTACATCAGAAGCAGTGATCCAGAAAGGTGACTTATAAAAGCTCAGTAAATCCACATCTTCATTTGGTTTTTAATGAGGTCATGGTGACTCAGGTGAATTTCCCTTTGAGAAGACAACCTAACTCAAGTACTCAGCTGTTTTCCTCTTATGATATCATAAAGGTAATAGCATATTACAGGTCCTTCTCAAAATATTAGCATATTGTGATAAAGTTCATTATTTTCCATAATGTAATGATAAAAATTTAACATTCATATATTTTAGATTCATTGCACACTAACTGAAATATTTCAGGTCTTTTATTGTCTTAATACGGATGATTTTGGCATACAGCTCATGAAAACCCAAAATTTCTATCTCATAAAATTAGCATATTTCATCCGACCAATAAAAGAAGTGTTTTTAATACAAAAAACGTCAACCTTCAAATAATCATGTACAGTTATGCACTCAATACTTGGTCGGGAATCCTTTTGCAGAAATGACTGCTTCAATGCGGCGTGGCATGGAGGCAATCAGCCTGTGGCACTGCTGAGGTCTTATGGAGGCCCAGGATGCTTCGATAGCGGCCTTTAGCTCATCCAGAGTGTTGGGTCTTGAGTCTCTCAACGTTCTCTTCACAATATCCCACAGATTCTCTATGGGGTTCAGGTCAGGAGAGTTGGCAGGCCAATTGAGCACAGTGATACCATGGTCAGTAAACCATTTACCAGTGGTTTTGGCACTGTGAGCAGGTGCCAGGTCGTGCTGAAAAATGAAATCTTCATCTCCATAAAGCTTTTCAGCAGATGGAAGCATGAAGTGCTCCAAAATCTCCTGATAGCTAGCTGCATTGACCCTGCCCTTGATAAAACACAGTGGACCAACACCAGCAGCTGACACGGCACCCTAGACCATCACTGACTGTGGGTACCTGACACTGGACTTCTGGCATTTTGGCATTTCCTTCTCCCCAGTCTTCCTACAGACTGTGGCACCTTGATTTCTGAATGACATGCAGAATTTGCTTTCATCCGAAAAAAGTACTTTGGACCACTGAGCAACAGTCCAGTGCTGCTTCTCTGTAGCCCAGGTCAGGCGCTTCTGCCGCTGTTTCTGGTTCAAAAGTGGCTTGACCTGGGGAATGCGGCACCTGTAGCCCATTTCCTGCACACGCCTGTGCACGGTGGCTCTGGATGTTTCTACTCCAGACTCAGTCCACTGCTTCTGCAGGTCCCCCAAGGTCTGGAATCGGCCCTTCTCCACAATCTTCCTCAGGGTCCGGTCACCTCTTCTCGTTGTGCAGCATTTTCTGCCACACTTTTTCCTTCCCACAGACTTCCCACTGAGGTGTCTTGATACAGCACTCTGGGAACAGCCTCGTTGTTCAGAAATTTCTTTCTGTGTCTTACCCTCTTGCTTGAGGGTGTCAATAGTGGCCTTCTGGACAGCAGTCAGGTCGGCAGTCTTACCCATGATTGGGGTTTTGAGTGATGAACCAGGCTGGGAGTTTTAAAGGCCTCAGGAATCTTTTGCAGGTGTTTAGAGTTAACTCGTTGAGTCAGATGATTAGGTTCATAGCTCGTTTAGAGACCCTTTTAATGATATGCTAATTTTGTGAGGTAGGAATTTTGGGTTTTCATGAGCTGTATGCCAAAATCATCCGTATTAAGACAATAAAAGACCTGAAATATTTCAGTTAGTGTGCAATGAATCTAAAATATATGAATGTTAAATTCTCATCATTACATTATGGAAAATAATGAACTTTATCACAATATGCTAATATTTTGAGAAGGACCTGTATATTTCCACCTCTAACAAATTTGAATGCCAGCCAAATTCATCTATAATTCAAGTTAAAAGTTCCAACAGAAATTGCCTAAAAAAGTAATAAAATATTTTTGACATTAATCTAAAAAGTTTGTCTGTGATCTTGTAATAATGTTTTTAACACCAAACCTTTGTTTCTTTAGAGTATATTTTCATAGTGTTTTCAGTTAAAAAAAAAAGAAATAAAGAAAAATTAGGGCTGAATAAATGGATTCTTTAGTCTGGTATCCTGGTATCCTTTAAGGCACTGCTTTGTCTACAGACAGCATCGCTTTCCCCAGAATTGTCAATTTTCCCTTTTTCTAATCCTCAAATTGGCACTTGTGTGAACAACTCCCAGCCTACACTTGCTTGGTTTAGCACAGCCAGCCCCTTGGCAAGTTGCTGTGCCAAGGGGCTTCTATTAGAAGTTCGTATTTTGTCTCCAATACAGATCTGAGCAAATTAAGTTTAAGCATTGCTCAAGTGCTTGGCTGACTATTATCCCAAAACAGAATAAATATCAAGACAAATTGAGACAGATGATAAAACAAACACAAAAACATCTTCCTTATTGTTGTGTTTTCTACATTTATACCCCAGAAACAGAGTTCTTCAAGATTTCTGATTTGGAGAAAAGGAGAGGAGAAAATGTACTTTATTTTAAATATCTGTGTTAATGTGGACTGGGACTTAAAGACAAGTATTTAATCTTCAGCTCTCTGTTCTACAATGAGAGTTGTGAGTAGTTATCTGAGCAGAGTGAGCACAGCAGGTCACATGACAGGCAGACAGACAGGAAGCTGCTGCTATGTCTCTTGCTGTGACTGTCCTTGTTAAGAGTGAAAATGGTTCAGATTTAATCAACCAAATACCATGGCCAAGCTCTACTCTAGGCTTATTAGCTGGTGTTGGGACCCACAGCAATGGATTACAGCATGCGGTACGAACGTTTCTGGAACATTCAAAATAAATCGCATTAACCTACTTCAAACCAGCCAGGAAAGGGGATAACAGCGGACTTTCCGTGATGTCACTGGCTGAATAAAAACACTCTTATAGAGAGTTCCCAGCTGAGACCTCGTCTCTACGACGCCGAGTGGAGCAGTTTTCCTGGTCTGAAGGAGGGACAACGGGACCGCGGCACCGTGGTTGCAGCTGTAGTGTGCGGTTCGGCCGGACGACAGAGCGAGTCGCCCCTCCACCCACACCTACGAAGGTTAGCTGGAAGCTAACTTTGTTCTTCTTCAAACTTCGTCGCCGGACAACTTTTCCTCAGCAGGGTTCACATGAGAGGTTAGGTGGTTTGGGCAGAGAGCGATAGAAATATTTTAGAATTAAATAATCTAAACATTTTTTGTTTTATGAAGTTTGGTTTTGTTTGTGTGAAACTCTTTAATCTTAGTGGTAGCAGATTATCTGCTCAGCACACGTGCTCAGTTTGTGTGTACTGTGTTTGTGTGTTTTTAAAGTTAAGACGGACTTTACTTGAAGGGTGATTTTAAACACAGAAGATTGATCATAACGCGCCCTTTTATTAATGGCATTTTAAAGGTGTGTGTTTGATTCTGATGATAACCTATAAGCTTCTTGTTAGCTTTAACTGCTAACAGCTAAGAACACCCGCTCGCCTACTAAGATCATTTACCCAAAAAGGTTGTTAGTTTTCAATCCAGTAAAATAATACCTTATAAAACCTTATTTTACTAAACACGATAACTAAGTAAACACCATTAAGCCCCATTTCTCCAGAAAGATTTGGTTATTTTTCAAAATATTTCCTTAAACAATTTACTATTTCCTTAATGATATTTCTTTAAATATTATTTTAACAAATAAAGACAGCTAATTAAACACCGTTGAGAATTGGTCATCCAAAAGGTTGGTTTTATTCAGCAGATCATTCTTTAAAATATTTGTTAGTCAGTCATTTTCTACCGCTTATTCCATAGTGGGTCGCAGGGGAGCTGGTGCCTATCTCCAGCAGTCTATGGGCGAGAGGCGGGGTACACCCTGGACAGGTTGCCAGTCAACACACAAACAACCACACTCATTCATACACCTAAGGGCAATTTAGAGTTACCAATTAACCTAACAGGCATGTCTTTGGACTGTGGGAGGAAGCCGGAGTACCCGGTGAGAACCCATGCATACACGGGGAGAACATGCAAACTCCATGCAGAAAGACACCAGGCCTGGAATCGTATCCAGGACCTTCTTGCTGCAAGGCAACAGTGCTACCAAGTGCGCCACCGTGCAGCCCTCTTTAAAATATTATTTTTTCAAAATTATATTTTATCTGATCTTGCATTGTCAATGGTTGTCTGAAGGTGCACCAATTATTGTCTAAGTTGGTTCCAAGACTAACTTAACTTCATTTCCAGATTCTTCAAGATAATCCTTGGTTCTCAAACATAAACATTGCATGGTAATGTTGCATCACTCTTTTTGTCATGGTTTTCAATAATCTTTAATCAACTTGTTTATATTGTACATAGCCCATTAGTCTTCGTTATTCTTTAATTCTGCTTGGTGGTTTAGTTGGATTGTTTTAGCATGGTGAAGAATTTGTTGATTGAAATATGTTTGACTTTGAGTTGACTTATTTTTGTTAATAAATTCTTGTAGTTTAAGAAATTGTGTGAATTCATTCCATGTGTGTCCAGAGTTTATGCTGTTCAATAATGTCAGAGCTCATCTCACACCTTTCTATTTTGTCCTAATACCATCGCCTTACTGGGATGGTATTCACAGGACAACCCTTAACAGACTGAAATATTATTTAATAAATATTAAAATATTAATATTAAATAATATATTCATATTCATAATCACAACACTGGGTACATAAAAAATTTATGGTGCAAAATTTTACCCCACTTCTCACTGAGGGTGCGGCTGACATAATCAGGAACAGTAGAGGAACAGTAGGTGTTTCTGTCATGATTTGAAGGTGTTTTTAGGTTTTTGTTTGGGTTTTAGTTATTCTAATTTCCAGTTTTCATTTTTGATCTTGTTTCTATTTATTATTTTCTTGTCTGTGCTTTAGTCTCTTATTATTGTTTTCTAGTTCATGTTTTGTATGTTATGTTTTCCAATATTACTGGATTTCTGTTTTGCCCTGGTCACGTTTTGTTTCCCCTGCATCTGTCAACCTGCAATCAGCTGCATTCGGTCCACCTGCACCATGTAATTAGTCTTCTCTTTTCACCTGTACCACGCTCCATATATACACAGTCATTCTGTTTACTCATCGTGGAAATATCACTACTTCTTGCTATCATCTGTGCCTGTACCTGTTTTGTTCCTGCCTCCTTGTTTGAGTGCTTTGCTTAAAATTAACCGTCTTTATTTACGTTTAAGATGCTTGCATTCTGGGGTCCTCCACCACGCCACACCTGACAGTTTTATCTGTGCCAAACATTTAAACAAACTTTTTGAACTTTTTTTCTGCCTAGATGGCATTATTCAGTCATTTAATTATTTCATATAACTCAAATTCAAAGGGAGAAATGTGTTAGGACAGAAACATTTAAAATGACCTAATTCTACAAATTGCAGTTTAAGCTCAGATACATGGGATCTGTAGTACATTTAGAGATAATTCATTGCAAACATTGACAAAGTCTTCTGAGGCATTTCTGACTAATTTTACTGATTCTGTCTTGGGGCGATTCGGTTGCTGCTTTGTGATCAGCTACCAATCCCTTTAGCTGTTTTCATTGGGAAAATTGGAACTTTGATCAGTCCTAATTGCAATGTTTGACTCTGGTACAGCAAAGCTGTTCTCCAGTCTGGCTTGCCACAGATCAAACTGTAATTTTCTCCAAATATCCAGCTGTCCAGCATACAGATGTGACTACAAAGCAGCCTGGAGCTGCCGTCCACAGCTGTGAGGAGGAGTTTGAAAAAGACATGGTTCATCTGTCAACACATGGGCTCCAGCCAGAAAGGGAGGTTGGGATTGGCTGTATGAAATATTTTGAAGCCTTTACTTTCTTCTTCTTCTATTTGCTGTTGGTGTTTGTAACAATATTCTTAAATTTGAATTATGATCTTTACTAAAGTCTTGCTAGGGTGTAATTTCAGTTAATCAGTATAAAATACAACAATATCTGTGGTTGTTCCTGTGGCAGAAATGAGACTGACTTGTTCTCAGAGACAAATCACACCAGCCTACTCTATAAATGAAAAAATATATATATATATATTTTCTTTTAACTATCATGTCCTGAAGCTGGGTTAAAGGTTCAGACTGAGAATTTCAGAGGGTCAATGCAAATAGACGGCTGCAGTTAAGAGTGACACTCAATCTTACAGTCCCTGGATGCCAAACACAACTGTGGGCACTAATTAGAGACTAAAAAGAATAACTAAGGTTGGGAGGCATTGTAATATGAGGAGAGGTCCTATGTGTGTTACAGGCTCTGTGCAGGATAAACTCAAAGCCTGGGGTGTTAAAAAAACTTCAGTTTAGCTTCGGTTTGTGTGCTTTTCACACACTACATGTGCTCACACACTTCTGTGCATTTCCTTTCATTAACAGCCTGCAGCTGTGGCTTTGGAAAACCTTATCACAATGTCTAATCGCCTCTCAGATAACACTTTGTAAATTGCATTTAGGATATGTTTCATAGTTGTTACTAGAGTTATAACCGTCATGACTTGAGGGCTTCTTCTTCTTTCTATCTGGCTGTAAGTAAAATATTTATTTTATTTAAACATCTTATTTAATTTTTTCAGTTTACTGGAAACTGTAGCATTTTGAAATTTAGCAACTGTAATGTTTGGTGTTCAATTTCTGCCCGTATTTATAAAGTTATTGTGCTTCCTAATGCAGAAAGGTGTCTTACAACTTTAATGTTTACAGTTCTTTTAACAATACGCTGCTTAACAATCTACTATGCACACAAACATGTATTATAGTTTGTCCTAAAGGACATTAATCAAAGTTTTTGCAGTCTTGTTTTACATACAACCCCAGCAAGTTGCATTTTTAATATGTTTAAGTCAATTTAAACAAGTCATTGTCAGCTTAAATGTATTGCACAAACAAGTTGCACCAGAGCTGCAGTTGCGAACAGATATTTTAAGTTGGGGCATCTGATGATGATAATGGACAGATCTTACATTTCACCTCTTTAGTAGGTGTTAACAGATGTTTCTCCTCTTCTTGTGGTTGAAGTTGATCCTTTGGTTTGGCCGTGGAGACCTTAGACCAGTTCATACTCAGATGACCTTTCTATGCAGCAGTTTGGTGCAATTCATCTGCTCTACAAAACTCGATCAGCCCCTCCCCCAACGGCTCTTCATGCCTCCAATAGGTTTAGAGTTACTACCATGGCCTTCCTGGAATAATGCATCATGAAAATGTTTGATTAATACTTTGGATGTCTAACGTGGCTGCAGGTATAAGTATAAATGGCTTTAAGCCTTGGATGTGTCTGAGTTGCCATGTGATGAACTTGATAGGCGTACAAGGTGCACCCCACCTTTTACCAATAGACTGCTGGAGATAGATACCAACCATTCACCACTCTGAGTAGGTATAGAACTTAGATGGATGGTTTAACAAAGTATTTTCTTATTATGTTACAGCCCAGAACCAAAAGGACTTGGATCATTGAACCTCCTGGCTTGAGTTGGTTTTTAAAATTCTTTTTGTTTTAACCTTCGACCCCCTCACACTTAAAATGGTTTCACATGTCATAGTTGCCTATTGAGGATAATCAGGACCTGAAGATTATAAGACTTGAAAAAACAGAGAGCTGACCTTTAAAGTGTTCAGGGGAATCTTTCAGGAATCTTTACCTGAATAATGGGATCATAGAAAACTTTCAGGACATTCTGCCCTCTGATTGTCAAACTGTTCTCACCTTAATATACACATCTTTTGATTTTCAAGACAAGATTTTTTAAATCAAAACAAAGTATTTTTTTTTTCTTTTTTATGTAAAATGGATTAGTTAGGGGCCTAAGCCTGCGCTGACAAGGAAACAAAGCCACAAAAGCAGCAATTGCAGATGAGTTTCCATACATTCAGCAGAGCACATAATGATTATTGTAGCTACTCAGTTTTAAAATTTTTATTCTTTACAGTTAAAACTCAAACCCCACTTTTTTTGTGAAGGTCTCATTGCTTTAAGCAATTGTACCACTCTGTAATTCTACGGGCTAAATTGCTTTAATTTGCTTGTATGCATGGATTACTTGGGTTTTGCCGACATCTGGTGTAAACTTTATTTCGGTGGCCCCATTAGAAATATTTAAACAGAGAAAAATGTTGATGTGTTTGGTACTAGGTTTACCCGCTAAGGCTATGTCTTCAAATTAGTGAAGAATGCTGGATGGTCAGGAATGACTTAGGAATAAAAAAAAACGGTGACATTATTTGTATTTGTGAGTCTTGCAAAGCCTTGGTTAACCTTTTATGTCTTCTATCCTCACTACTTTAGTTTTCTAATACTGCAAAAATAATCTAACTTTAAAACTGATCCAAATAAAAAGACATACTTATTATGGATGTTGGACCTTTACTGGACCTGTACAACAGTGGACTGACTGAATTTAATCATATATTTATTTTAGAGCAAAATCTGTACAGTGCAATAGACTGTGTTAAATACATAGATCAATATTATCAGTTAATTTTCGGGTGGTGTCTAATCTCTGGCTAGACAAGTAACTTGAGAATAAGCTGCTTTGCTCCATCTTCTTCAAGCAGTCCGTTTCTTTACATTCTCTTGTTTTTAGTTTTTGTTACTGGCAACATCCCTCAGTATTTTGATTGCCAAACACTCCTTCTTTGGTCAAATACGCAGCACCATATGCCCAGCAGATCAAACAGCTACAGAAAGACTCCCATAAAGCCAAATTATTTTTTAATGGTATAGAATTCCTCTGGTGTATTTCAGCTTCCTTTCTTGCTTGACCTACTGTAAACCTAAGGCAATAAATATCCTAAGCATGGTTGGGAATTTACTGCACCTGCTGTATACACTGCATGGCCTTAATAAGCTGCAGATGCCGGGGCACTTGAATGTAGGCCCAAAAACACACACTCTCAAAAGAAGAAAATTCTTTGTTAGGTACAGTTTCATCACCCAAGCAAAGTTCTTTCAGCCATAAACCGCTGAGTCTCCCATTCATTTTGATCAGGGAGTATGAGGCTAAAATTAAAAGCAATTGGGATTTAGTGTCACACTGACCTGGATGTCAGTTACAGAACAGGAAATAACTGTCAGGAGCACTTATGTTTGATCCATGTACATGGTGGGAAAAACTCAGTGCAGAGATGGACAAATATTTAGCTCATAGTGTGCAAAAGTTATGAAAACCTTCTTCAAATACAGCCTTCGGTAGCAAGATGGATTGTTTGAGATTTTCTTTTGCTAATTATTGCGTCTTCATATTCTAAGCATTCAGAATTAGACATTTTTTCAGAGGGAGGAGAGCTAAAGTTCTTCAGTATGCACCAGAATCACCAGAATAAACCTGTGGATCATTGTAATTAACCACGGTAATTTCATAAAATACAGATATATGAATTTCTAGAGGCTAATGAGCGCCACACGAATGGTTATTTTTTTCTCCCTTGAGTTGTTCAGAAGCTGGACAAAGAGGTCAGTATCAGTTAATCTTTGCTAAAAGCTATTTGAACATTTATTACAGTTCAGGTATGCAGGAAGACGAATCACTGTGTTTGAGTCCACACTAGAGTGTCTGCATGAGCGTGTGGGATTGTTGGACAGAAAAGCATGTTCTCTACCACTACTGCAAGCAGTGGTTCAGTGTGCAACAATGCAGTGATATAGGCACCAATCTGTGGCTCTCTGCATACACATTTCAGTTCAGTTTTGGCCGTGGAAAGGTTAATGTTTAACAGCATGGTTGGTTCAGCCACTAATGTGTGAACAAAGCACAATGGCTGCACTGTATAGGCCCGTATTTATTCAGAGTCACTTCCTCCCTTAATAGTCAGCTCACTTTCCTGACAGAGGAAGAAAGTAGGTCAAGGAAAAGTCATGTTTGAGGTAATTCACTCGAGGGGAATGCTTCTGTGATCATTAGATGACACTGGTTAACCCTAAGAGTGAGGTCATATTCAAGGCAACGTTACACCCAGAATCCTTCCTGCCTTGTAGTGTGTCTGAGAGATTTTTCAGTTTACAGAATGAATTAAATGGGGGCGATCAGTAAGAAGAAGGGCTGGAAAAGAAAGAAACATGATTAATGTTTACATAAAACCATAAGTTTGTTTCAACCAATGTGCATTCTGCTTTAATCAGTGTTTTCTGCAGCTGTACCCTGATGAAGGTCACTTTTAAGAACATTTCGATTTGATGCAGGTGAACAAAAGAGCCAATGAAAAATCTGTTGGAGGTTATACCTGAGATTTGTGAACAATGACCTAAACCAAAGGTGAATGAAAACATTTGGCTCCCTTAACTACTGCAGTTATTTGCATTGACCTTGTAGGATCATGCTGCATATTAACAGACCTTTTGGATTATGCAAGGTTCCATTCATAAAGATGTCTGGAATGTCTTTTCATCGAGAGGTGTTGGATTTTTTTCTGCGTTTCTGTTCAACAGCAAGCTCAATTTTACACTTCACCCCTTCTTCAGAGTCTTATCAAACAGACTTTCTGCTCATTTTGCAAATAGGAAATAATGTCCTGCATGTTTTCAGAATGATACAAGTAATTCCCAACTCCTTTTATTCATACCATCTGCCTCTGGAGTCACACATTAAAGAAGCATATATTTTTCCCATTATTCATAGGGAGATTGTTTGCTGGTGCCAACAGTAATAGAGATGTAATTAAAAACATGTCATTGTGATGGAGGGCCAAGCTTTAATCACATGAAAGCTATCGGCTTGTTGCTTGTTTCTTTCTCAGCTAGCAAAGGATGTAAAAACTGTCAATCAAATCAAGTATGTTGTAACTTATTGCACCACAGTGAAAAAAGTACACAAAAAAAGATAATTTTATTCACTATCATTATATCATTTAATAGTGTAAAACAATTGCAGCACATTTTAAAGACAACGTGGGATAAAAAAAAAATTTAGTTATTGTGTAATTATTTTGTAGCCTTGAGGAAAGCTTGTTCTTTTGCACAAAGATGGTAGCATGCATTTGATGAGACCTTTTGTACTACAGGCCAAAATCTTCATGCAGTTATGAAAGAGCCTGTTCATTGAGAAGTCATGCCCAGGCTTTGTTTTTCTTTGCATCTGGCACACCGTCATTGAGCCTCTTCCCTCCTGGCTCATCACCAAACCCAAAATGAAAACATCAAAGTTACATTTTAATAAGAAGAATTGGTTCTTTTCTCAAGAATCATTTTCTTCATGCCTCAGCTACCCCCACTTTTTTTTTTTTTTTTTTTTTTTAGAAAATGTCAGAAGAAATTCCAAATGTGGATCAAAAAGAATTTGATCATTTCATCAAAACAAGAATCCAAGTCACTGTTATACTCTGAATGATAGATCCTAAAACAATATAAAATGCACCTTATATTTGCCTTTAATTACCCATAGCTGTCCCTCTAATCCCTTCACTGATCTCTGAATTATCCTGCAGCAGCTGTAACAAGTCCCAACAGATCTTTGGGGATTTCTTCACATATTGAGATATTTTGCACAGAATACTGTACCACATGGTTTTTTAGAGGTTTAACTGTGGCTGACTTCTCAAAAAAGTATCATTTTCATTTTGAAGGTATACAGAGTTTTTAAATGGTTACTGTTATACATTTCTTATGGTTAAAAGTGCTTTGAATGATTCGCGAGAGAAAGAGCCAGTGTTTCACCAGTTATTTGAATTATCTAATAAAATAGCTTTGCCCCTCCCCCATCTGTTTCTGTGTGTTGCTCCTCAGCTGGGTAAAAAGCTACTACACTTTTTCCTGACTTATAGTAAAGACAAATGTAGGTGTATGGAATTTTTTTTCAGTCACGGAAACATGGAGTTTCAGGGAAACTAAAGGTGGATCAAAATCTAAATAACAATAAATATTACAGATAACATTATTGTAAGTGTAATATTCATAGTAATAACTTTTGGTTTTCTCTTAGCAATTAAATGGACTAACCTTATATAGTAACTTTCCAGTCAAAGCACTTTACATGAGAGCCACATTCACCCACTCATATCTGTAGACAAATACACAGAATGACAGCTTGAAGTTAAGTGCCTTGCCCAGGGGTGCATTGAAGGGTGGCAGAAGGAAGCTGGAATTGAACCCACAACTTTTGGATTGAAAGATAACTGCTCTTCCCACTGTGCCACAGTCACCTTTATAGGTCCAAGCATAGTAGTAATGTGTCGAGCGTGAATGAAATGGCTCTTGCAGCCAGTTCTTTGAAGTGAAAACTGAGCTTATTTCTTCCCTGCTCTCTCTCTCTTTAGCACTTTTTATTTCTCCAAGCTGTACGTGATTGGTCAATATTTGTACGTGTCTGCCCGCGCTAAGCAAAGGGTTGGAGGGGCAGCAGTTATACACATTTGTTGACTGTTTGGTTAGGGGCATGGCAAGCGGTGCAACACCATGAGTGAAGCTGCTGTTACAGTCAGTCAGTCATTTTCTACCGCTTATTCCATAGTGGGTCGCGGGGGAGCTGGTGCCTATCTCCAGCAGTCTATGGGCGAGAGGCGGGCTGCTGTTACAATTAACCTGAAAAGCTGGGTTCCCATTACAAAAGCATAGGATCATTAAAGGCTACGGTATGGCAGGGTGGTAATACACATAGAATCCTCCATATCTGTGCTGTAACTTTATTATTAGATCCTAATCAAGTACCATGAATTGATTAAATTGAATGCTTTGCTCTAGCTTAATACAAATTATAGTTTAATTGGCTCCCAAGCAAACTAAACTAAGCTGACTTGCAACAATAAACCAACAAAAATCTAACCGACATTGTTAAGTTACAATTTTTTTTTTTTGTGATACAAATGTCTTCTCTTTCTTAATTTATTCTTTATGGAAGAGTTTTTATGTTTAGATTAAGTTTAGATGGGCCAATTAGAGCACAGCAAACATGCAGCCTGACATTGTCCTCATTGTTAAAATAAATAAACTAATACAATAATAATCAAAAAAGTTATATACACACATGGACAAAATTGTTGGTACCCCTCGGTTAATGAAAGAAAAACCCACAATGGTCACAAAAATAACTTGAATGTGACAAATGTAATAATGAATACAAATTTTATGAAAATGAACAAATGAAAGTCAAACATTGCTTTTCAAACATGCTTCAACAGAATTATTTAAAAAAATAAACTCATGAAACAGACCTGGACAAAAATGATGGTACCCTTAACCTAATATTTTGTTGCACAACGTTTTGAGGTGATCACTGCAATAAAACGATTCCTATAAATGTCAATGAGACTTCTGCACCTCTCAGCAGGTATTCTGGCCCACACCTCATGAGCAAACTGGTCCAGTTGTCTCAGGTTTGAAGGGAGCCTTTTCCAGACGTCATGTTTTAGCTGCTTCCAAAGATGCTCAAAAGGATTTAGGTCAGGGCTCATAGAAGGCCACTTCAGAATAGTCCAATGTTTTCCTCTTAGCCATTGTTGGGTGTTTTTAGCTATGTGTTTTGGGTCATTATCCTGTTGTAAGACTCATGACCTGCGACTGAGACCAAGCTTTCTGGCAATGGGCAGCACATTTCTTTCTAGAATCCCTTGATCGTCTTGAGATTTCATTATACCCTGCACAGATTCAAGACACCCTGTTCCAGATGCAGCAAAACAGCCCCAGAACATAACAGAGCCTCCTCCATGTTTCACAGTAGGGACAGTGTTCTTTTCTTCATATGCTTCATTTTTCCATCTGAGAACATAGAGCTGATGTGCCTTGCCAAAAAGTTAAATTTGTGTCTCATCTGTCCATAGGACATTCTCCCAGAAGCTTTGTTGCTTGTCAACATGTAGTTTGGCAATTTCCAGTCTGGCTTTTTTATGATTTGTTTTCAACAATGGTGTTCTCCTTGGTCGTCTCCCATTAAGTTCACTTTGCCTCAAACAACGTCGGATGGTGCGATCTGACACTGATGTTCTTTGAGCTTGAAGTTCACCTTTAATCTCTTTAGAAGTTTTTCTGGGCTTTTTTTGTTACCGTTTGTATTATCTGTCTCTTTGTTTTGTCATCAATTTTCCTCCTGTGGCCACGTCCATGTTGGCTACAGTCCCATAGATCTTAAATTTCTGAATAATATGTGCAACACTAGTCACAGAAACACGAATCTGCTTGGAGATGGTCTTATAACCTGTACCTTTAACATGCTTGTCTATAATTGTCTTTCTAATCTACTTTTTTTTTTATAATTCTGTTGAAGCATGTTTGAAAAGCAATTTCTGACTTTCATTGTTCATTTTCATAGAATTCTTATTCATTATTACCTTTCTCAGATTCAAGTGACCATTGTGGGTTTTTCTTTCATTAACCGAGGGGTACTAATAATTTTGTCCACGTGTGTATAACTAGAAAAATAAAACAGAGGCTGCATCTAATCAAAACTAATACCCCTATAGCATTATTGTATGTCTGCCATGTGTTTCAATGACACGTGAATATAGGCTTGTTTAAGTAAATGCTACAGCATTGCCTTTCAGCACATCTGATTTTGCAGCATTTGCAATGTAATATTCAGCTATACCAAACTTACCTTAAATACCAGGCCATATCTGCAGCATATGCGCATCAAATGTCACCACAATGACTCAATAATAACATTGCTTATCTCATGCTATACTATGCAGATTCTCTGTCTGCACTGATGATTTATTCACCTTGGCAAGCTAAATGCTCGGGGAAGCTCCAGTTGTCCCACTGTGACAAACTTTGTGGTTAATTTAGACAATAACTATTTAAACATTTGGGAGAAAGTATAGATGGTGTGAAGCTCATTGAACATTCAGCCCCAAATAATCAGGACATTTACTAAGTATGAACATAAAACCTCAACAAGTTGCAACACTGTGATGCCATATGTATATGCACCATTGCTTCCAAATCAATTTGTCACAAAATGCACTTCATTTCTTTTCACTGAGACCAACAGATTTTTAGATTTGCCAACATATGGAGCAAGATAAACAACAAGGTGACAACAGCTCTATGTTCCACACAATCCTCTTTTTCTTTTGCCTTCTTTCCATGGCTGAAAGAAGGCATAAGGCAGTGGACTTCTTATAGAAAGGCTTATAGAAAGACTAATAGAAAAGCAATGAGTTGAGAAACACAAATATTAACTATGTACAGTAAATGTCCATTTAGACTGATGGAATTAATCTGAAAGGACATTGAATTTAGTTTTTTCTAAATGTGCTCACTGGGAGAAGATGTGATGCAAAGAAGAGAGTCGATGGTGGAAACAAGGAGACTTGCTATTGAATATAACTCAGGGAGCAGGAATTAGAGTCTTTTCAGGAGGGTTGCTTAATCACTGAATGAGCGATCGTGACTGAAAGCAACAAAAAAATCAAATTAAGACTAGAAAAACAGACGTGAGCTCAAAGGTTAGAAGAAGGTTTAACTTCAGTGAACATTTCAAGACAAACTTGTGATACAAACTCAAAGATTGCTATCATATTTCCTAAACCTGCAAATTATAATAGCAATCACATGTGAACTGTTTACCTGATAAAGTTTAAGAAGAAAACCAGATTAATTTCTCTTACAGTTAAAATTGTTAGGATTGTCAGAATCGGCCATTTTGTTCTTTGTTTTTATTTACTTTGCCTTTAAAGGTTTTCCCTGTTCCTTTGATTAGTAGTTTACTTTTGTTTAGTTAATAGTTGCTTGAAGTCTTGTGCTTGTTTGCATGTCCTTAGATTTAGTTCTTTCTAGAGTTACTATTTATGTTAGCTTATGTATAGGTTTCTTTTCCCTGTTCCTCCCAGTTAGTTTAGTGTTTAGTTTCCCCTCCTGTCTCTGAGTTCCCTAGCTCCCGTTGCCATAGTAACTTATTCCCTCAGTTCCCTGCAGCCTGGTCCACACCTGTTACATGTTTCCTCTGATTGCCTGCCTCCCTGTCTCATTGGTCCACACTCCAGTTCCCTCAGTTTATAAGCTCTCTAGTCTTCCAGAGTTCCTCCTTGTGGTTTGTTTTCTGTTTGCCTCCTGAAATTTCATTTTGGACTTCCTGCCAGATCTCTGTACTCTGCCTACCTGCCTGTAAGTCAGTGTTCCATCATATTAAAACTTCATCTACTCACCATGCATCCTCCTCGCCATGTTCTGCATCCCGGTCCCGCTTCCAAACCCGCAACCTTGACAAGGATAACTGAATAGGTTTTCTTTCATTTCTGTTGCTTTTTGGATCCTCATACAAAATGGTGCTGTATGTATATATTATTTTTTGCAATAAACAGAACTTAAACTGCTAGTGTTTTTTTATTCTCTCACAAACAACATCAAGTTTATATAAAATTAAACAGACTAGTCTCAATATGCATTCTCTGTACTGCAGAGAAGTAAAGATTTACTCATCTATTTAATATGCTGTCAAATGTCCAGGAGCACATTACCTCATTTGTGCCCATTAAACACCTCCTGGTTCTTCTGATCAATCATATTAGACTGCTGAGAGAATCCAGAACGACTCATCAGAAACACAAATTAATTCACCTGAACAGGGAACTGCCATAAACACAAGTAAACAACTTACTTACTACTGTGTGAATGAAAGCAACAATATTTGAGAAAAATGTGCTTTTAAAAAGCTATTTGTGCAGACAGTTTAAAACATGTTACTATACATTTTACTATACAAATAGGGGTCAGTCCAAAATATAGTAAATCAAATAGAAATGTATCATTGCTTTACTGACTAGATCTCTCGTAGTTAATAACTTTCGAACGTTTGGTTATTGTATGAAATGTCCTTATATTACTTTAGATGTTTCATTAGAAACTGTGCACACCTATGAATATGTATAACTGGTCAGTTTTAATGAATACCTTACCTGTTTTAAGTTGATGAAAGCGTTTGGGGAACATTTGATTAGCAGGGTATATATATGCCACGTGACATAATGAGGGTTTCTGTTGGACCAATATGCGGGGAAGAACTGCTGAAGCTCGAAGTTTGCAGGTAAGAAGACACTTTATTGCTCATGGCTGGATATGGACAGGGTACCAGGCGTGCACGCACAAAAAAAAACAATGTATAAGGAACCAGCGGGGAACAAAGGAAACAAACGGTCTCAAATACAAAAATGGACAGCAGGGGGAACCAATGACACACGTGACCAGACAATCAGGGGAAAACACAGAACAGGTGTGGGCTTGGGTGCAGGGAGACAGAAAACAAAGGATTAGAGTTCAGGCAGACCCAGAGTTTAGGCGGCCGGCCCGGAAGCCGTCCCCGGCAGATCCAGAGTTCAAGCGGCCGGACCAGTGGCCATTCTTAGCAGATCCGGCGATCAGCGGGCCGGCGACGTAGGAGCTGAGCATGCATGTGACGTAGGAGCCGATGATCTGACGGCCAGTGGTGGGACCAGGAGAACCCACGATGGAGCTCAGAGGCGCGGTGCAAAGACCGCTGGGACCTTCGGCGAGGCCATGGAGATCTGCAGAGACACAGCAGACAGAGAGGGTGCATCCTCGCACCCCTCAGGGACAGGAACAGCAGTAACCTCTCACATCTGCACGGGTTGTGGAGTGTCTCCACTGCCATAACACTGATTTTAAAACATTGTTTACTGCCGAATGTCCTAACCGATTTAGAAGTAAATGGTCGTCATACAATGTGCACACATCAAACTTGATGTCGTACCAAAGTTCATTAGATCCACATTGCATAACCTGTCATGGAATCGTCTAATAAGATCGCTAAAATCGTCCATTAGAGACAAAAATTTGTTTTGTCAACAATTTCATGCCTGAGCTGTGGACCTCTGCAGCTCTTCCAGAGTTAACATGGGCTTCTCTTTGCCTGGCCTGCCAGTTTTGGAGGACAGCTATGGCTTGGCATGTTTTCCATTTCGCTATACTGAGTTTATTTTCAGATGATGGATTGAACAGAGCTCTGTGCAATGTTCAAAGCTAGAGATATTTTTTTAGAACCCAATCCTGCTTTAGTCTCCAAAACCTTCTCCCTGATCTGTCCTTTGTGTTCCTTGGTGTTCATGAAGTTGTTTGTTCTGTAATGTTTTATAACAAACCTCTGAAGCCTTCACAGAAATTCTGTATTATTACACACGGTGTGATTTTAAGTAATATTAAGGTGACTTCTGATGACAATTGGTTGCACTATATTTTACTTAGGGGTATTATTGCTCTTGCGGCTGAATACATATGGATCCACTCTTAATATATTTTTATTTGTAAAATATTATGAACACATGCATCCTTTCCATCCACATCACAGTTTTGCACTACTGCTCTTTCACATCTCAATAAAATGCATTGAAGTTTGTGTTTATAACATGGAAAGGTTTATGTGAATACTTTCTCTGTTATCTGATCTGTCAGTCAAAGCAGAATTGGCATAACCCAAAATAAATGAAATATTTGTTTTCCATTTTAGGAGTGCAAGAGTCCTTTCAGGAAAAAGTCTTAGCTGTGTCCGGAGAAGGAATGATCCACAGCCCAGACTTTCCACACACCTATCCCAGGAATACCATGTTGGTCTGGAGAGTGCTGGCGACCAACAACATGAGGATCCAGCTTACATTTGATGAGAGATTTGGTCTGGAGGATCCTGAAGATGGAATATGCAAGTAAGACAATGTTTAGAAAAAAACTCTGCATTATTATTCACAAGCAGACAGAAGTCAGTTATATGTGTTACTTAATTGGATGATCAAAATTCACTTTCCTCTGCTTGCTTGGCAAGCTCCCATTACGTAGGAACATTCTACAAAGGCATAGCTTAGATACATGTTGGTTGCTAGAAAGAAAAACCTGCCCTATCTGGATTGCCGTCCATCTTTAAAGATTAAAAGTCAGAGTGTAGCCATTGGTGAAATTGCCTTTGGGCTTCCATGCCTTCTCCTGAATATTGGAAATCCCCACAACAGAATGATTTGTTTTACTGGAGACACCACAATGACGCTGGTCAGCCCATCATATTTTACATGATGACGCCAATAGTTGAAGCTGCTTACTGAATAGTTCGAATGACACGCCACAGCATCTGAATGGAAACATATGAAAAACAAATACACGCCTACATATGCAGTATATAATCATTTTATTGAGGAGTCCACTTTCAATTACTGGTAGGCTTTGTCTGTGTCCTCATTCCATTTAAATGGACTTCCCAATTTCCAGTGATCGATTTATCCACTGTGCATAATGCTCAGTGCCATGATGTCAATAAATCAGAACTTAATGACTGACATAGTGGAGGCTGGTTAGGGAAAGGTGGAGAAGACAAGGGGATGGAGACCTTACTTCAAATACCTGGAGAGCCCTCTAATGGATGGTAAAATGAACTACTATTTCCCTCAGAGATTGCAAATGTTGACAGGTCCTGTAATAAAATTCTAAATATTATGAAGCTTTGAATAAGCATGTTCTCAAAACACTTTTTTTATTCTGGCTCTGGTCTTGACCCAGATCCTTGTTAAAAATGTGATGAATTTACCTAAATTCCACTAATATGGCAGTCACCCTGGACTTGGCTTTAGCTCAACATTAGACTTTGCATTTTTATGTGTTTATTTGCTGCTGACTGAAAAACGAAACAAAAAACACAACTAACTCTCCACCAGCACACCTGTGTAGTGCTGGGTGTCTGTTGACAGAAGACGTCAAAACCCTGAGAGCAAAAGTTGCCTCATGATTCTGGGTGACTACTAAGCTTTTGTGGTTCCTGATTTTACCAGCCCACACATGTCGGAAACTTTAAAAACCGTAGTAAGAGACAATAACAACATCCTTTTTTCAGGGCCAAAGAAGTCAGCACATCCATATTAGCTGGAACGTTTTTCACCCTCTTCCCCCTCAACACAACAGGTTTTGGTCAGACCCCCACTTCTGCCAGAGTTGGCAGACAAAGTGAATGCAAGATGCTTTCACAAGCAGGGATGTACATGTACAAGCATGTATCATTGTGTCTTTTCCTCACATTCTATCCTTTTTTCCTCTTAAATACTCTTAATTTTTGCCCCACATACTCACAATGACACAGATATGCTCCTGGTCATTTCGTCTTCATTCTCTTATATCTGTGTTTAAAAATTGATTCACAGTATTCACCCTCAGACATTCCTTTCATGGTTGTTAGTGCAAAAAAAAAAACAAAAACGCAGAAAAGACAAAAAACTCACACAATGCTATTGATACTAGGCATTTACCTTCGTGTCACTGCTCAATGTGATTCAAATAAACAAGCGTGCCGTGTCCTATGCAGTGATCCACAGCAATGACAGGGGCTAAAGCAAACAAGCAGTGGGAGACGTGTTCAGCTCAGGTTCCAAGCCTGGGGCAAGATCTCTCTGCTAAGATGTGAGAGAGGGGCTGTATAGTCGAGATGCTCATCTGCTATGCTGTTTGTCTGTGGCAAGATGAAAAGCATTCTTACCAAATCCACTGGAGGAGAGGCATATTGAAGAGGGATTGCTTTCGCTGCTGGTTGGCATGGCAGCAGAGTCTTGTTTGGCAGTCCCCAGAAACAACTGTTTTCAGAAATGCATTTGTGCCCTCTGTTTTCAGTATGAAAAGAGAGAACTAAAAAAAAATGTTTGTTGTGCTAATCTGCGTCATCTCTGTGGCAGATATTTCACCTATTAATTATTGACAGGGTGAAAACAGTGTGGGAGAAAGCTTTCTGAATATTGAACAGTTTCCTTTGCATGGCTGTGTGCACTAAGCACCGTTTTCTGGTAAATATTTCATTTAAAATATTTCTCTGTTCTGAACCGTTCATAAAGTTTGGTGTGTACATTTAGTTAGTGCATTGATTAATTTGAGAAATCACAGTTTAACATGGTGAGTCTGAACACATGGCGATGTGTAATGATCAGGCAATTCTGCATAATTGATAAGCCATCTGTCAGGACTGTGGAGTTATCAGAGTTCCTTCTAGGAACTACTCAGAATGGATTAAACAAAAAAAAAAAAAAACTAAAAATTTTAATAGACTGGGTGTCATATGGGGTGAAAATATTTATATTTTTGCAAAGGACCATTTGCAAAATGACTTTTCCCAACAGTTTGTTTCTGCAGACAACAGTTTGCAGTACATGTGAATGTCCAACTAAAAAAGGGGAAATAAAAATTATTTACTGAAACCCAGTAACCCTCAGTTTATTTCCCTTTGCAGTAAACTCATTTTTACCTTTGCTCATGTCTGCCCAAGTTGCTTTGTAGAAACCATTTTGAACTCAACCGTCAAGCTGATGGAAAATGTAAGCAATGTCTCTGAAATGCAAATATCTGAATTGGCAGCAGTAAATGGGAGGTTATCACATCTGTTGACATAAATTGCAAAGTAATTAATTCCAGACTGCTCGGAGTCAGAGAAGGCCGAAATGAAGGCAACCTACCTACACACATATAAAAAATAAATGCTGAACTAAATTAAATGAATGCAATTAATCAATTTTTTAAGTACTAATGTCACTCTGTTAGCAATGACACAACAAAGGAAACTGGACTGTGACTAAGAGCTGCAGGTTGGCCAGTGCTGAGAAACTTACATAGTTTAGAGAAACGACATAGTTTTACAAAGCAACCAAGGAAATGCTTTTGTATTGTTTATTCAGACACTGAGCTGAAATCCTAATTTGTCCTGAGGTATTTACTGTGCTTTCAGAAAGTCCAAGCAATGTTTTGTCTTTGTTCAGCATTTAATGGCTTTCATGATTATAGCCAGAAAACTTTATAATTAGAATATACAAACAAGCCGAAGAATATTTTTGCAATATATTCAAAAACAAATTTTTTATATTTTCTGCTTATATGACTTCTCCACCACACACTTAATTTTTCACTTTCACCACTTTCACAATAACAAAAGTTGTGTTTCAATAATAAGAAATCTATATATAATAAAAAATGTATCCCTGGTGTTTGAAGCCAGTAAAAACCAGTACCTGCGGTCCCAAACTAATAACTAATGCAGCTGTGTTGCTACAGAGTCTACTTAAAACTTTTTCTCAATGTTTTAATCATAACATAATAGACATAATATGCATTAGTTTTGCAGCCCACCTTCGATGCTGTAAAATGGTAGTTATAAAATGCATAGATTAAAGTTCATATTTAAAGATATATTACTGTATCTGTAACTTTTTTATCAAGTTCTCAATAATTTTATGCAATATGTCAAATAATAAATCTTTATTAAAACCCTCAGGCGCATAGTCACTACAGTGGACAACTGTTCAAAAGTTATTTTCTCCTAACTGCAATGGTTTCTTCGGTGGAAATGCATATCAGCCATTAGAGTACTCTCTGCTGCCCCCCTCCATTGAGTTGCATTTAGTTGTTAATGGTTGTAACTACAAGTGAACCTCATCTGAATCCAAGATGACAGACAGCCACACTTGTTGCTGCTGGAATATCCTGTCAGGTAACCCTGGAGGTAAAAAACAAAACAAAAAAAACAACAACATATGATTATATGCAGGAGTATCTAAGTAACAATATTATTCTTTTGGTTTTCTTTTTTTTTAAAATAATAAATAATTAACTATGTGTCCAATGAAGTGGACATCAAGCATTGCAAATATATTTCCAACATAAGTCATGTAGTTGATACATATTTTAATATGATTTATTATTTTGGGTATACCTTAAAGTTAGTTTTAAAAAATATACATTTTTGGGCAGATTAGGTGTGGTTTGTGTTAGTTAAATTATAATTTTGTCATATGTTTAGAGCAGCAGCAAAGAATAGGGAAGACTATAAAATAGTCTGGGACTATTTCATTCTGTGGCGGCTCTGGTTGGCGAGCTAGTTTGGATCATGTAGACCCCTCTTTTGTACATGGCCTCATCCCTGGATGAGGACGGGGGACGTTAGGGACTGGGGTCGGGGCGGGGGGTTGGGGTCTGGGCCGGGGTCCCTCAGGTTCAGGCATAAGCCCGGGCCTGTCCTGTCCCCCCCCCCGGAGGGAAGGGGACCACCTCCTGGGTCCGTGGGCTGGTTGCACCTATGGGGTATCGGCACCTGGACCTGGAAGTATGTATGGGGAGTGTACGACGTCCATTGTTGTTTGTCTTTATGTTGGGTGCGTGGGTGTGAGTGTTTTTATGTGTATGCATGAGGGTGGGAATGTATGATTGTGACTGTGTGTTTTTTTTGTGTCAGATTGGGTCTTGGGCTGCTCCCTCTCCTGGATCAGTTTAGGCCCCCGATCAAATGTGGGGCCTATTTCCTCCCCGCCACACTACCTGATGGTAGTTGGTGTCTCTGCCCGCCGATGTACTTTTGCTTCTTGGTGTCCGGAGCTGGGTGCTTTGGTGTGTGCTGGCTCACTCCCGGTGGCTGCTTGCCGGGGCCTGGACCCCTGGGCTCTGTCGGGCCTCTGCTTGGTGAGTGATATGTCTCAGGGTCTCAGGTCTCTGGGTCCATGGCTGGATCTGCTCGGGCTTAGACGGCTGCCGGCGGGGCCTGTGGTCTTGTTGCTGCAGCTCCCTGTGGCTTCTGCACTGCGGCTGCTGGGTGGTTCCCCTGGGATTCTCCCCTGCTCTTCTCTGGGGGGGTTGCAGTAGTACCAGCGGTGGTTTTCCTCGGGTTCCTGTGCTCTGGGGGGCCTTTGGATGTCTGTGGTTCGGATCTCCTCCGTATCTGTCCTGGGTCAAGGGGGCAGGTCTGTGGCTTCTCACACTCGCTATTGCATATTTTTATAGAGAAACTTTGTATACACAAGCACGCTCACACTCAGACCCACACGTGTATAGATTCAGGTGTTAACAGATACACAAATGTTCTATATTGAGCCACATTTACCACTAAATGCATCTTGCATTCATACGTATCGTGCACTTTTTGGTAAAAAAGCTGTTAATATGAACGTCTCTGCAAGTGAAGAAGCAAGCAGGGTGTCATCTTGTATTCTCTTCATCCTTTTTTTTCCCTCCATTCTTTTCTCCTTCTCTTCCCTTTTCCTTTTTGCCTCACCTTTCTCTCTTACGTGATTCTTATTTCTTTTCCTTTTCATTTCTGTCTCTGTGTCCGTAACAATTGAAATAATCCGAGAGCAGTTTCTAATAAAGTTTCTTTTATAAATATCAAGCAGTGCTTTAAAGCGTTAGCTGCAATGCTCCACTTGGGAAAGTTAATCTGTAGGTAGGGCACGGTAAAAAAAAAAAAAAAAAAAGAAGATGGCAGAGGGGCCTGCTCAGTTGTCAGCACAAACGGAAACATCACTGTCACATGTTAACAGTTATCTACATGACATCAACCTGTGCTAGTTCCATGAAGACATGGCCAAAAGGTGCCTCTAGAAAAAAAAAGCAATGATGAGTGTCCAAAGACTCTTCTCTGTGGCCCTTTATAATCAATGCATGAGTGGGGTGGAACTTGTTGACCAGTGTGTGGCAGTCTCCCAGCAGACCTAGAAACAAGCGGAACAAGCGTTGGTATATCCGATTGTTATCTTATTTTTTGGATGTGACTTTTGTTAATAAGTGGTACCAATACCTGATGTCTAGATTGGAAAAAATGAATCCCATCATCTTCAAAGCTGGCTCCCTCCAGCAAAGCAAAAGAGGAAGACCCAGTGGGACTCCGCCTGCAGCAAAGGGAAAAACAGTGACCAAAGTACCCAGTGAGGTCAGATTCAGCACAGGAAATCACTGGCCCAAGCCTTTTCAGGTCAAAAATGTAAACAGATGTGATGCTGCATGCACATGAAAGACCAAATACATCTGCATGCAGTGTCGTATGGGACTGTGCCCTGGATGCTTTGCCAACTTTAACGGACAACAGGATTCATAAATTGAGCATCTACTGAACGTACTGAGACGTTTAGGAGATGCAGATGTTCGGTGATACAGTGACTGTCTGTTCTTGCTTCTGAAAACATAACACTGTAGTATGGAGTATGGAGACTCACAAAAATGTTTTTTTTCTTTTTACAGATGTTTTGAAACATTGATTTAGTTTACATGAGAGATTTACAGTTGTGAGTGCTGTTGTTTAGGTCTAAATAAAAGGGCTATAGAATATTAGTGTTTGAAAGAATGTTAAGGTGCTTTTTAAAGCATACAGTGAAATTAGTGGTGCTGGATTTATGACAAAACTCCGTTTGTTTTATTCAGCCATTAAGTTTATAGAGTTTTATGTTGAGTGGTTAAGCACATGTAGTACACTGTAATGGACATTTCAGTAACTTCCTGAAAAAATACTATTTTTGAAAAAAATTATATTTGTTTTTTTCATGCCCTAAGAATTATAAAAACACGTTTACAAAAAATCTTGACTCGGGATTTCATAATTTATGCATCAGAGGGTTTAATAGCGCTACCTAAAACAGCCCATATTCTTCAACTTTGTTGAAGCATTACTAAAATTTAACAAATACTTTTTGGAAGTCATTTGCAACTTCTTGGAATTTACCATGTACTTTCCTAGAATTTTCATAGTAATTTCTAGACAGCTTTAACGTACCAGGTGCTGTCACAAAGCTTAAGAGGTTACTTTCCAGAACATCCCAGGCTATTTCTAGAATCAACCAGGTTCTTTCATAGAACTTTTTCTGGAAGGTACTAGTTATTTTCCAGAAACCTAACAGATTCTTACCTGGAAATTTACTCAAACTTGTAGATATACTTTCCAATATTTATAATGTACATTTATGGAACTTTCATGGAACTTGTTACTTTTTCAAAACTCACTAGGTAATATTAAGAACCACGTTGTATTATAAACTGATTTTCTGCTATTGTTCTGTCTCATTCTCCTAGGTATGATTTTGTGGAAATTGAAGATCCCACCGAGAAGACAATCCTGGGCCGTTGGTGTGGGTCCCAGTCTGCACCAATAAGTCAAAAATCCAAAGGCAACCAAATCATTGTTCGATTCTTCTCAGATGAATACTTCCCCTCAGAGCCAGGATTCTGCCTCCACTACTCTGTACTTCCTGTGGTAAGAACATTATTACTAAAAAGGAGTTGAAGAATGAGCATTTCTAAACTTTATACCTAGCTGGGGACTTCACATGTCAATGAGCAGTCCCACTCTGTGCAAGCTCAATTGATAATCATCCCCACATGGTGTCTTGATTTGCAATAATCTATTTTCTGTTCCCAAGGTTTTATGTGTCATATGGGAGAAATTATGTTCAAGTTATGTTAAAGCGTAGGAACATCTGCTACATGTGCTGTTGTTTATTGCACCTATAAAGATGATAAGATTCTACAGTTTTGCACATGCATTTACAGAGGCGAATAATTAAATAAATAAAACAATGTCAACATGTGCTGCAAGGCAATTAGTGAGAACAATTAACTTGACAATTGGCTTATAGATATCAAACCTTGAAATGACCTGTGCAACTAATATACTTTATGAAGTTTGTGAAGTTTTGGTATGCTGCATACGTCTTCCTGGTTTTGGTAGCAGACGTTTGAGTAGCACATAAGAAGTACTTTGTCCAAGATTTCTTTAAACAAAACAGCTTTTGCTTCTAAGATTCTGAGACAAACCATAGCTCATAACAAAACAAAATAGGTAAATTTCAAACTGTTGTGTAGCTTTTAATGCCATGTGTATTGTAATGTGTATTTTATGTAGGTAGTATTTTTTGCGTCTAGAGTAATCAAACCTCTATTGTCCATATAATTGATCGTATGACCTTTGAGGGGTTGGAACTATACATCCTGTCAGATTACACTGAGAACTTGTATAGTCAATAATGGAGTTGCATTTGACTGAAATGGAAATCATTAGTGGCCTAACAATCTTCTTTTGCCTCTTGGGGGGATTTCCTACTAGAATGAAAGGTGCTCTCTTGTTTGCCCATGTTATTTTACTTTACTGAGGTATGATCTGCTTTTAGAAGTGTGAAAGGGGAATATTTGATCAATTAAGAGGGTAAAAATTTTTAAATGAGATGATGATAACAAGATTAAAAAAAGTCACATCTCCAAAGTACAATAAAGTACAATTCAAATCAGCGGTGATTTTAGATAGGGGCCACATGGGCAGTTGCCCAGGATAGCATTGGCAACAAACACAGACACACATATATATATATATATATATTATTGTTAATATGAAGTGTTAAGTAATTAAACAATAACCATCTTACTTAAAAGTTTATTTTGGGGTTTGTTTTTGTTAGGTTTTTTTCAGGAAAAAACTTCACTTTGGGACACGGGACCATAACGATGTTTTTATGAGGGCATACAGCACTCAATAATTCACTCAACCTTTAATGGTGGTATTTGGGTATTTGGGAGATTAAAAATCATTCTGTATATACAATTCCATTAGGCAAAGAAGGTGAAAATGTATTTTTATATAGAATGACATTTGTGCCCCCTGTTTTTAGAAATAAATCAAATTAAACCTTTGTTGTAATGAAATCAGACACAATTTTAACATTTTGACCTAGACCGTAGATCTGTTGATTTTTTTTCTTCATCCATCTTCTTTGCGTTTATTTTTGCTTCTTGACTTTAGAGCTTTTTTCTCTTCTGTACTGCAGACCACACACACCGACGCATGCACCAGATCATTTTGTCCCAGCTTTTTTACCAGCATAAGCCCAGAGATAAACTTAGAGACAACAGCCATGTTTTAACCTGTCATCTTTTGTTTACTTGCTTTAAGCAAAACCTCAGTGCATTAATCCCAATGGGCTGCTTTGGGAATAAGCAGCTGAGGTTACTGTAGCACATTCTAATGCTTATGTAACTTTTATTTTTGTTTTTGTAACTTTTTGGTGCGTTTTATGGTTGTCGCTTTAGCAGTCTTTATACATTAAATCCCACAAGAAGATTAATGACAGGAGCATGAACTAACAAGGAATTCGTGGATATTATGAAAAACAAAAGAGAGGTCATGGTGTACTTCACACAGATAAAGGTGCAGGGCAGGGGAACTTTGAGCAGAAACAGATAAAAGCCCACACTCTTACTTCTTGATACAGCAAAAAGTTTATAAAAATCTTTCAACTGAACTTGCCTCTTTGTTAGGTCAAAGGTTTGAACACTAAATAATTAATCCAGAAATGTATGTCTCACTGTTGCCAAACTATGTAGAAAGAAAATGCATTAATAAAAATAAGTTATTTGTGGCTGTGTTTTTGTGGCAAAATTATGATGTTAGAAGATGTCTCTGCAACACTTCAACTGCAGGTGCAACTCAAACATGAATTTACTCAAACTCATGAAGACCCATGCACGACACTCTGTCTCCATGGATGAAGATTCACTTTCCTCGGCATGCAGCAAGACATTTCTGATTAATTCAGCTAATAACGGTTTGATCACTTTGTGGCACTCAAAGACTCTGTACAGAGCATTAAACGTTCAACCCAAGATGGTCAGCTAATCACTGAGTATGCAAAAAGAAACTAGCTCTGTCTAAACAGTAAGCACATTATATATTTTACAACCTTCAACTGAATATATATAACAAATACATACAAATGTGCATGAACAATTGAAGAAGTGGAGTAATGGCTCCTCCATTTAAAAGTGACTAAAAAGAATCAATCATTCCCTGAAATCAAACACATTTGCTAAGCCGTTGTGAAGTCCCTGTCATATTGGAGATGGCCGACTTGACCCACATGCAGAAAAACACGAAAAAACAGAGAAGCGTTTCAGGAGCTTTATTTTCAGGACCAGGTACTGGAAACAGAATCTGCTGAGCGGCTGCAAGGAAACGGATGCAGGTAAGACACCACAACTGAAAACCTTAAACTGTACTCTGCAAGGGAGCTTACGATCAGGTTGGGATTGGTCCGCCAGGGAGAGAGATTGTGATCCTGGAGGAGGCAGTGGGTTACGCTGAGCCGCCGGAGCTGGGCAGTTTTGGGAGGAACGGAGGAGGGTGGACAGGGTTCGTCTGAAGCTGTGAGGAATCGTCCGATCCGGCAGCCAGCGGGGAAACAAGAGATCCAGAGTCCACACACTGTTAGACGGTTTTCCTGAGGTCTCTTAATGGAACGAGGCTTGGGTAACCTGAGACAAAACAGACTATTAGTCAAGATACCAGAGTTTTCTCAGAGAAGCAAATTTCTCTAAACATGAAATTGGCCAGGTAGAAATACCACGAAGAGGCGAAACACTCAGGCATCGAAGTACTGGCTCGCCTCCCTCTTATAGTCCTCCAGCTGATGACAACATGCGAAACACCTGACCACCCTGATCCTTCAGCTCCTACTGGTGGAAATAGGTTAGTAGCAGGCAAAAGATGACCAGGATCTGACAGTCCCATGTTATGGACAGTAAACTAGAGTTAAATATTAGAAAATGTAATTCTTTCCCCTCCAGTCATCCTGAAATTTTTGGTTGGAGACACTAATTCAAGGTGTAAACATGTAAATAACATATTTAATCAGATGGTTAATTACATACAGGAGCGTCCCCATCTTTCCAACTTATAACTTACTTATTACTTACGACTTATACCATAATCATGTGGCCTTTCTTGAACCAAACTCGAACCTTTCTGAAAATGTGTCAAGCATCGTTAAAAATTAAATCTATTGCAGCAACCAGCTAGGGGCCAGAAATTAGTTGTATGTACAGTATGTATATATTTGTAAGCCTGTATTGCTTTGAAACTATGTGGATTAGAGAACATCCACACTAAATTTCACCCTATGCTTTTAAAATTCACTGAAATGAAATGTTTTATAATTATTCCTTAAAAAAGGGTTAAAAATGAATGTTAGAAGCCCGAAATTAATGAGACTTCTGTGCCCATGATGAATGTTTGTAAACCTGACTGGTGTTGTACATGATAGGACCTGACGTTTCAAAAAATCTGCTTCATTTCTTCATGTTTAGATCCACGTAAAACCAAAATATGCTACAAAATTAAAAACAGGCTGAGTACAGCTACTTGGAAAATTAATAAACAATTTCAATTTATCTCTGTTACCAAAATAGCTTTAAAACAGTTAACAGATCTGTCATTTGAGACAAAGTTTTTCTTTCATAGTCAAACTGTAGAAGGTGCGGAAAACCATCTGGGAGGAAAGGAAAGCTTTGGGCTTCAAACGTTCAGTTTGTCTTCCCTTTGAACCTATGTCCGACAGAGGAGGAGCTCGCTGAACAGCAGCGCTCTTGTGTTTCCTCTGTGGTCAACCAGGAGCTACTGGAACCTCATGCTATGCAGAGGCCAGACATTTAGTTTATATTTAAACAAGCAATAATTCCTAGCTACCACTTCCATGAAAAGGGAAGAGGGGAAAAAATAAAAACCCAGTCTGTAATCCACAGGAAGAGATTTTTAGGGAGAAAAAGAAACAGTTAAGGCAAAAACGTTATTAAAACACAGAGGAGAAGGGGCCTGTTCAATAGAGGGTGGCGGGTGATGGGTGGTGGGCGTTGAGGGTTAAGGGAGCGAACAAAACATACATCATTGTCTGGGGGTGCTGAGGTCTCAATCCAGGACTGAACATTCCTAATTCATTTGTCTAAAAGATCACTCTACTAACTTGTTTTTTAATGGATAAAAACAAATTTTACACAGTTGAGACGTAACACACTCATGTTTGTTTAAATACTAACTTATACTGTGCAAAGCATAATCTACTACTGGAACAGAGAGACTAATAAAGAAGCAGCTGAAAACCCTGAAACACAGCTTAGTTAAAAGTTAGTGTAGGAGTTTTCATTGCCACGATTAAACTTAGGTCTGTTTTTATCTCAACCTCAATTACAGTTAATTATGTGTAGTGAATGAAAATAAAATACTTTTTTGTGTGCACCAAACCTTGTTGCTTACTCAAAGTTTTCTTGTGCAAGGAAGTGGTTTGTAGCTGCATGTGAAAAAGAATATATTGTTTTCAAGAGCTCTCCCAGGATGCTATTTCAGAATTGTCATCTCAACATGGTTTGTTGAACCCGTCATTTTAGCTACCAGGAATAAGATTATGTGGTTGTGTGTGACAAGAACACCAAATGTGGAACACTGCTTAAAAACGAACCTGTTCTTAAGGGGCAGGGGACAAAGACTTCATTGCAAACTTTTACGCTTTTATTCTGGCACAATAGAACAAAACACTTACCTTATTGGAAAAGCAACACCTTTTCTCACAACACATACTTAACTACAATATGCCTGCTACACAATCACTCTTTTATTTACAAGAACAGTTTATGTGCTTCATAGTCAAAATGAGATGAAACAAATGTGATGTCAGTCAGGTCAGATTTAAGCTCCTCCTTTAACAACAATAGTTGATGTTTTTTTTATTTATTATTATACTCAGTACTGCGTAACTCTCACAGCCACTAAAGCTTGAATGCAAAGTTTTTTCTTCACATTTATTGCTAAGGATTGTAGACTTGAGGAAAAATGTCAAATTAGCTTAAAGAAGAATTGTTTTTCTACATAGGTAGATATAAAAGTTAAATTGTTATTAGTCTAAATTTAAAAGTGATCTATTTTTGTCGTGAAGCGACATCTTTGGTCTTTGTTGTGGTCTTGTGTTTTCGACCTTTCATTTAGTTTGGGTTTTGTCTAAGTTCCTTTAGTGGATTCTTTTCTATTACTTGTTATGGTTTTCTCATGACTATTATTATATTCGTTGTTATTCTAGCTCCTTTGTCTTCCTTGTAGTTTCTAGTTTAGTTTCCCATTTACTATATCTGTGTTTATTTATGTTTTGGTATTTGTTCACCTTGTGCTCTTTGTTTACTAGTTTATTTTCTCTATTCCTCCTCGTCCTGGTTCCCTTTCTGTGGTTTAGGTTTTGTTTATTTACGGTCAGGGTTTCTTTATGGGTTCTTTGTTGATTATTAGGTTTTGGTGTTTCTTCTATTCCCTCTAGTTTCTCAGTTTACTTTAGTTAATGATTATTCTAGGTTCTTATGTCTCTTTTGGTTTATTATCTTCGTCTGTAGTTTTGCTAGGTTCTGTTTCCCTGAGTTTTGTTATTTATAGTTTTGTTTTTGTAGTCAGGTTCCTTTGGTTATGTTATTGTCTAGCTTCCCTCATGTTCCCTTTGTATTCTAGTTCGGTCACCTTAGCAACCATCCAGATTCCCTCAGTTCTCTATAACCTGGTCCACACCTGATTTCCATTTTCATCTGATTACCTGCCTCAGTGTCTCATTGGTCCATACTCTACTTCCCTCTGTTCATAAGCTCTCTATTTTTGTTTGTTCTTCGCTGGTTCCTTGGTACGTTCACCTATCCTCGTCTAAAGCTTTGACTACTATGTTCCTGCAGACTCAACTATGTAAGTTTTTGGAGTTTCAACTTGTGTTTTTGTACCTGCAGTGATTTTTGCTACGTTCTTGCTACGTTTGGAAAACCTTTTGAACTTATCTTTGAATTAAAGAAGAAGACTCCTTTAAACATGCAACTGCCAAGCTCTTGTCTGTGCTTTGGTCACTCTAAACCTCAGGACCTGACATTTTTTTCTGAATATAATTTCATGCTATTTATATTTAATGCAATTCAATTCAGTTTTATTTATATAGCACCAATTCGCAACACATTTCAATAATAACTGCCAAATAACATCGAATTATAGATCCATAAAATGTTAAAATCTTGAAAGTATAAAATATGAATAAATCTCAGTTGGCCTTTCCCTTCCTTTTTTAAAGCAAATAAGTAATTTTTAAACACATTTTTCCTGTTTTAGAGCCTTTTGAACTATATCTCTAAAACTTTGAGGTACTACTATATGTATGACAATGTGCTGTCTGTATCTGCAAATAACTTCTCTTCATTGCTATTGTTGGCATTGAATGTTTTTTTTCTTCACTTGTCCTGTGCGGCAAATAAGGCATACCATATAGAGAAGCTGGTTGCCTCCTAATTGCGTGATTGATTTTGTTAAATCAGGACGGGATTCAGCATCAAAGTCAGCAGGCAACATTGGTGTAGTAGTAACCTGTGTTTGTATGACCTTCAACCATCTGGATGTGTGTGTGTGTGTGTGTGTGATGGGGGGGCATATGTGTAGAAATGAGTGTTTAAATTGAGTGGGTGTATCAGAGCAAGTTCATCACCTAGAGATGTGCAGTTGTTAAGAGTGCCAAAAACAACAGAAGGCTTGTAACACACATCACTCAAGAGCAGCAAAGGACAGGTGGACCCAGCTCTGGAAGGCCACAGCAGCTCCAGACAGACAGCCACAAGGCATCACCCTAGGGCAGCCATACAGCCCGACACATTAGCAGGAGCAAAAGGCCACCCAATGGGAGCCCACCACTCCGGGATGTGACCCAAGCACATCCCGGAAACCAGCTCCCCAACTGGCACCCTCTTGTCCTTCCCAACCAAGGCCGGGAGCCCCCTAGAGATTCTCAAAAATGCCAGGGTGGGTCCCCCCACTGGGTGGGTGGGTAGGCGGGATAAATTTGGCCAAGGAGTTTCTTTGAATTACAGTTTGTTTGTCAAAGGCAGTCATTCACCACTGTGGATAATCCCAGGCCCACTGGAGACACCACAGATCGCTTTTGAATTGCTGGGTAGGGTGTCAGTTTGTTAGGTCCCCCAGCTGCTGCACTCGGATCACATTTTCTGACTTTCTTCTCTTCACTGGAGAATTAACATGATGAATCTTGACATTATGAACTTGATTTCAAGTTTTAGATTTTACTTTCATAACTTTTTTTTGGGCCATTGTGATTCATTAATGCCCAAATTTAGTGTTTTTTCATCACTTCATTCTAGCCTGCTTTGTTTTCCTTTACATTCTTTTTAGATCTATAAATAGCTATAATGAGGTACAAACATTACTTAGAAACCAAGTGATAAATGTTAAACAGCAAGAAATTCAACTCAGTCTGGCAATTTAATTACCACAATATGTATTTTATTTAGTCTCATCAGTGTCACCTTTTGGTAAAATGTAGCATGGATATTTAATCGTTGATTTTATGCTGTCACTCATCTGAGCTTTTAAAAAATTATATTTCACAACCTAAACTGACTGCTGGCCCAGTGGGTCCATGTACAGCTGTCATTTTTACTTGTAAAGTCAAATCAGCATCCTGTTTTTGGATTTTGCTCCAAGCCAAAGTTAAAGGTTATTCCACTCACCTCATTTCAATTTATTTCCACTATTCTTGATTTTAATCTTCCATTGTTCACACAGAACAAACACTGACTGCCTTGACATCAATACTGAAAATGAGGGTCCATTTAGCTTTTCTAATTCATCAAATATGTCTTTTCATTTGTTAACTAAAACTAATTTACACAATTGGCATGTTTTTAAAAAGGACCCCTTGGGTTTTCTGAATGGAGCTAAGCTTAAAGCATGCTGTTAATTGAGGCTGGTTAGCATTCAAAAGCTGTTAATGGCCTTAGCAGTTTACAGCATGTATTGCCACAGGTCCAGTCCTTTTCCCAGAGATACAAAACACCTAGTGCAACCTAGTGATTATTTTTTATGGATGCTTCCAGCATTATTAATCCAATGCATTTTATACATTTGGGTTACCTTTATTACATGCCCAGATTGACACATGTGTCTTTATAGTCTATTTGTACTGTTAATCTTTAATAGAAAACAAATCCTTTAAAAATGTAAACTTATTTAACCACCATTTGTCACCAATATAATTATTTCATCTAAATAATTTATTTAGGAAACATATCGAGTCCTGGAAAACCCGTTTGAATCCCATTAAAGAGTTCTCTTTTGTTTTTCAAAAGCTTTTAGGCATAGCTGCAGGCAATGTTTTAAATGCTTGTCTTGCTCTTTTTTTCTGTCACGTTGTTGCCTTCTACATGTCAGTCAAATAAGATAAAAAAGGCATTCTGACATTTTGCACAAACGTGACGCTACAGGACTGAAAGGTTTAACAGATTAGCCTCTACTCTTGTGGGAGGACCCAAAGCCAACTTATCAATCTCCTGTGCGAGAGCACGTTGCAGCCAGGAGAGCTGAGAGCTGGAAAGGAATAATACTGTCACCACAGTAGCAGCTATACAACAAGTCGGTATGCAAAGTAGATAGAGGGGCTAATAGATGAAATCGCATTTGACAGTTTAATAAAGGTTTGTCAATATTTCATTTTGATGTCTTGTCTTCGTATGACACAGTATTTCCATGACCATATGTAGTAGAATTATACTGAATATATTTTTTGTCAGGGAGAATGTGAATTGTGAAATCTCATTTATTTAAAGTTGAACATGCAAAATTAAATAATCAATATGAAATTAAATATTAACTAATCATTTTGCACAACAGTTCATCTGTGTCTGGCATCAAATTCCTAAAAATTATCACAGTAAAGTTTGTTTTGCTAAAATATGCTAATGACTGTTCCAGTCTGTTTCGAAAACATACATTGAGATCCTTTGACATGGCATAATTTAGCTAAAAAATGACCAATAAAGTCACATGCTATTATGTTTCAGAAGCTGTAAAAATCAACCTTCCTGAGAAATATACCAGTCAGAATAAATGCTATAATTACATCCAGCTTCCAAATCTTACTGCTGAAAGTGCCATACTGTTAATTCCTGAAAAATTAGTGCGAGGCGGCCTGGTCCCCAAATTTAGTCATGAAAACAGGAAGATTTTAACACAGAATAACAGCAAAGGTAGCCATTAAATTTGAAGAGAGTTCATCTACTTTTTAATTCTCTAAAGTAAACATTACTTATGATGTGGTTAAAGTTGGAATGCAAGGTGGTGCAGTTTGTAGCACTGTTGCCTTGCAGCAAGAAGATTCTGGGTTTGACTCCCTGTGCATGGGTTCTCCTTGGGTACTCTGGCTTGCTCCCACAGTCCAAAAACATGACTGTCAGGTTAACTGGTATCTCTAAATTGCTGTTATGTGTGAATGAGTAGGTGCAGTAGTTTGTCCCGTGTGTCTCTGTGATGTCCCTGCGATGGACTGGCGACCTGTCCAGGGTGTACCCCACCTCTCGCCTGAGTATAACAGCAGAGCTTTTTTTTGTTTTTTTTCAAAGTATCAGACTCATAAAGTTTATGAAACCATTTTGGGTTACTTTTTTTTCCAGTTGCCTTCACAAAATTCAATACAACCCTTTTTTTTTAAATGACTCATTTTTTTCGTTGAAACATTAAAATATTTAAGGTAAAACTTTGCTGTTGACTTTGCCACTTGGGCAATGCAGACATGAACAATGATGCATCTCAAGCCTTAGAAATGATGAGGGTGGAAGAGGGTGTTTATTAAGACCTGGAACACCCAAAAGATCCAGGTAACAATTCTGATGAAGTTTATTCCCTAACTGACTTCCACAAATAAAAAATTGTACATTTTCTAAGAGATTTATTTCTCAGGGTCATACAACCTAAATAATAGCAAAATATTCTTTATTCATTTTCGAGAATTAGAAGTGCAAAGTCTTATTGTTATTGCAGCTTTTACAGTTTGATAGTTTCAACATTCTTCAGGTTGATCTGTTAGTCATTTTAAATCAACATTTTGCTGTGAAAATTCCTTTTCAAACACATTTTTTTCTATTTGAAGACTATAACTCCCATGTTCTCGTCGGCATCTAAAACATCTTGTTTCTACACGTCAGAGAAAGCTCTTCATATCTTGGCATCATGTACAAATTCAAAGTGAACACAAGGCTATGGATCAGAGATTTAAATGTAAAATTCCTTTAAAATCCCCCTGCTTTTCACTTTTCGATGCAACATTTGATGCAACTTTTCACTTGAATCAAATGAGAAACTACTAAAATTAGGTTTAGGAGACCAACGGCACATTGCTTAGTCTTTCAACCTTGATTAGGATCTGCAAAACCCTAAATAACACTTTCATTTTCACCGGATGCATTAAATGGACAGTTTATTACACAGATACTTTGACGAGTTGTAATGCGAGGGATCAATGACCATGTCACACAAAAGGTCCAAATCATCTCCATAAAACAGATAAAATGCCTGCACTTTAAATTTTAACAAGCTAGTTGTGTTAAAACGATGTAAATTGCATCTTAAGTTCATTCCAGAAAATAGCTTATTTAAAAAAAAGAAAAATGGTTTGTCATCATAAAAAACAGAGTTAAAGCTTGTTCAAACAAAAAAGTCTGATATTTTAATTCCATTAGTCTTTTTCTGCCTGTCTCTGACTTATTGAAAATAAAATAAAATTTTAACCTTTCCATATATATTAACTTTGAGATAGACATAATCCAGGCCCAAGTTAGTGAGTTATTGTAAATGTTGAACATTAAAAATAACAAACTGTAAAAATCCCCCTCCTTTGACATTAATTCATGTTTAACAATGAGGAAAAATATTGCAGCTGACTATCTGCTTTTCGGCAAGATTCTACTTTCATATTTAGACCCTGGAGTAAATTTGCAAGTGCTTAATTGTGTCAGTCTGCTATTAAAATGTCCTCAGCCAATCGATGCTAAAAGGTGAATGTTGATGTAAAATCAACAATCTGTAGACAACTTGTTGGAGGTGATTTCAGACTGTCTAAAATCTTAAGGATTGCACATGAATTGTTATGGATAAACTGTAGATTTGGATTGAATTACTTCCAATATCATATTTTGTTATTATTGTTTCTATAGACTGCATCAGAGCCAGAAGCTCCCGCAGCTCCCCCTCCATCCCTGCAGGGTGTTGAGGAGTTGTCAGAGGCGGTGGCAGTGCTGAGCACAGTGGAGGATGTCATGAAGTACCTGGAACCAGAGCGGTGGCAGCTGGATATGGAGGAATTGTACAAACCCACATGGCACGTGCTGGGGAAATCTTTCATCTTCAACAAGAAGGCCAAAGGTATGGCACTTCATATTCTAAATTTTAGGTTCTACAGTAGATCCAAAAGTTAGAAAAATTAAGTTAGCATTTACAATTTAACATGTTTAAAACCTGCATTACTGAAACATGGAAAAATGGGGACTGAATGGAAGTTTCGACAACTTCACAAGCTTTATCTCTGCTTTTTAGCTGGGATAAATTTAAATATTTTACACTGAAGTGATTCTAAAACTTCTGTTTCTTTGAGAAGGAGTTGATCTCAATCTGCTGAGGGAGGAAGTTCGACTGTACAGCTGCACGCCACGCAACTACTCAGTGTCTTTGCGAGAGGAGCTGAAAAGGACAGATGTCATTTTCTGGCCCAGCTGTCTCCTTGTAAAACGCTGTGGTGGAAACTGCGCCTGCTGCTCTCATCGCTGCTTTGACTGCCAGTGCGTGCCTGCCAGGGTTACAAAGAAATACCATGAGGTAATCATCACTTTAGAGATAAAACTTTAGAGATGAAACTGCAGATCCACCTTTAGCTTTATTTATCCTGTGAACAGAAAAGTGCATGGTTTTGAAATGTATGAGATGGTTCACACACCATACCAGATTAACAATATTAAAGAAAATTTTAAGAAAAATATTTATTTTTTCTATGCTTGAGACAAAATTGGTCACACAATCGACTCAGAAACTATGAAAAACAGAAATTAATGAGTAATTTAATTTAAAATTTATCTGTATGAAATCACAATAGCCTCCAAAATAATTGGCATCCCTGGTAAAGAGGCATGAAAGTCCTTAAATTTAGCACATTTATCCAGAGGGGTGAAAAAATCCGTCATTTTCTATCGCTTCTTCCATAGTGGGTTGCGGGGAAGCTGGTGCCTGGTGTCTCCAGCAGGCTATGGGCAGGAGGCGGGGTACACCCTGGACAGGTCTCCAGTACATCGCAAGGCAACACACAAACAACCATGCACACACTCATTCACACACCTAGGACAATTTGGAGAGACCAATTAACCTAACAGGCATGTCTTTAGACTGTGGGAAGAAGCCAGAGTACCTGGAGAGAACCCACGCATGCACGAGGAGAACATGCAAATTCCAAGCAGAAAGACCCCCGGCTGGGAGTTGAAGCCAGGATCTTCTTGCTGCAAGGCAACAGTGCTACCAACTGTGCCACCGTGCAGCCCCGATTTTTACATTCTATTAACAAAAATAAAATCACTGGTGACATATTTAGTACCCATAACTATCTGTGTGAAATAATTACACGTGTGTTTTTTAGATTTATAGTCTGATTAAATAGTATATGTTAAGTATGTATACATATTAACCTTGTCATCAGTGACTTCCTGGGGAGGAATATGATCTGACACACTCCTTTACCACTCTACAAACTGGTAACAATGACAAAACAAATCATTTAAAGGAAAGCATATGTGTTTTGATCCAAAAAGGCTAGGAAATAGCTCCAAAAAACAGCTGCTTGCCTAAACTGATTAACCTTAATATGTGGAAGAGCACCCTAATACCCACTGTTTGACATGGTGGAGAATCTGTAATGACGTGGGGCTGTTTCTTTTCCAAAGCCTTTGGAACCTTGTTAGATTGCGTGGCATCGTGAACTCTTTGAATTACATTTTAAAACAGTTCTGCTGGACTCTATCTATACTGATATATGTATATCAAATATATATATACACATATATATTTGTGTGTGTATTCTAGAATTTGTTACATTGTAAGACCGATTCTCCAACATATATGTTGTGAGGACTCACTGCTCCTCATGGGGTCCAAAGCCTGGGCCCCATAAGAAGTGCTGTTTAGGGGTTAGATTTAGGACAAATGTGGGAATGAGTTTAGGTTAGGTTTAGGGTTAGGTATGAACATGTAATGGTTAGGTCTAGGGTTAGGGTTAAGCATTAGGGTTAGGTGTGTGTGTTCTTGTACTTGCTGCTGAGTGAGAACCATTTTTCATAGTTTACCAGCAAAGCGAGTACATTTTTGGAAAGTGAGGACATTTTCCTCGTCCTTTTTGAAATGCTGTTCTTGGGTTAGGGTTAGGCCACAGAAATGAATGAAAATGAATGAAAGTCAATGAAAAGTCCTCATAAAGATAGTAAAATATGAATGTGTGGGCCTGTGTACCATACCTGGCACAAAATCAATGTTCTTCCAAGGCTCTGGATGTTATCCCACTCTCTTTTTATGGTTCAACCTTTGGAAATGGCATGGTAGTGACAAGGTGCTATCTGTTGACAAAATGGGGTTGTTACAAAGTATTAACAGCAGGGATCTCAATAAAGCTGCTGATTGGACTGATTTGCAGTCAGAATGTATGCAGCAATTCCTTCCTATGAATGAGCCAAAGAGATTTTACCTCACTCTTTCTCCATCCAACTTCAACTTCTCATTATTCTTAAATTACAAACATGAATGCATAACAACTTAATGCTCACCCTCTACCGATGATCCACATGGCCCTGTCTTTTAGTGTTTAACCCTTTCTCTCTCCTAGACATGGCTACTGACTGAGCTTCTACTGTGACTAACTCTACAGGTCCTTCTCAAAATATTAGCATATTGTGATAAAGTTCATTATTTTCCATAATGTCATGATGAAAATTTAACATTCATATATTTTAGATTCATTGCACACTAACTGAAATATTTCAGGTCTTTTATTGTCTTAATACGGATGATTTTGGCATACAGCTCATGAAAACCCAAAATTCCTATCTCACAAAATTAGCATATCATTAAAAGGGTCTCTAAATGAGCTATGAACCTAATCATCTGAATCAACGAGTTAACTCTAAACACCTGCAAAAGATTCCTGAGGCCTTTAAAACTCCCAGCCTGGTTCATCACTCAAAACCCCAATCATGGGTAAGACTGCCGACCTGACTGCTGTCCAGAAGGCCACTATTGATACCCTCAAGCAAGAGGGTAAGACACAGAAAGACATTTCTGAATGAATAGGCTGTTCCCAGAGTGCTGTATCAAGGCACCTCAGTGGGAAGTCTGTGGGAAGGAAAAAGTGTGGCAGAAAACGCTGCACAACGAGAAGAGGTGACCGGACCCTGAGGAAGATTGTGGAGAAGGGCCGATTCCAGACCTTGGGGGACCTGTGGAAGCAGTGGACTGAGTCTGGAGTAGAAACATCCAGAGCTACCGTGCACAGGCGTGTGCAGGAAATGGGCTACAGGTGCCGCATTCCCCAGGTCAAGCCACTTTTGAACCAGAAACAGCGGCAGAAGCGCCTGACCTGGGCTACAGAGAAGCAGCACTGGACTGTTGCTCAGTGGTCCAAAGTACTTTTTTCAGATGAAAGCAAATTCTGCATGTCATTCGGAAATCAAGGTGCCAGAGTCTGGAGGAAGACTGGGGAGAAGGAAATGCCAAAATGCCAGAAGTCCAGTGTCAAGTACCCACAGTCAGTGATGGTCTGGGGTGCCGTGTCAGCTGCTGGTGTTGGTCCACTGTGTTTTATCAAGGGCAGGGTCAATGCAGCTAGCTATCAGGAGATTTTGGAGCACTTCATGCTTCCATCTGCTGAAAAGCTTTATGGAGATGAAGATTTCATTTTTCAGCATGACCTGGCACCTGCTCACAGTGCCAAAACCACTGGTAAATGGTTTACTGACCATGGTATCACTGTGCTCAATTGGCCTGCCAACTCTCCTGACCTGAACCCCATAGAGAATCTGTGGGATATTGTGAAGAGAACGTTGAGAGACTCAAGACCCAACACTCTGGATGAGCTAAAGGCCGCTATCGAAGCATCCTGGGCCTCCATAAGACCTCAGCAGTGCCACAGGCTGATTGCCTCCATGCCACGCCACATTGAAGCAGTCATTTCTGCCAAAGGATTCCCGACCAAGTATTGAGTGCATAACTGTACATGATTATTTGAAGGTTGACGTTTTTTGTATTAAAAACACTTTTCTTTTATTGGTCGGATGAAATATGTTAATTTTGTGAGATAGGAATTTTGGGTTTTCATGAGCTGTATGCCAAAATCATCCGTATTAAGACAATAAAAGACCTGAAATATTTCAGTTAGTGTGCAATGAATCTAAAATATATGAATGTTAAATTTTCATCATGACATTATGGAAAATAATTAACTTTATCACAATATGCTAATATTTTGAGAAGGACCTGTATGTGCTCTCTTTCAGACTCTAACCTTGAAAACTGGCTCAGAGTTTATCTGTTCTTTCTTTCTAGGTGAAACGACTAAAGGAGCTACATCCATTAACATTTACTTTTCCTTCCCATAGAAAGGACTCCTGGATCACTGCTTCTTTGTTCTTTTTGTGTCTCTGCTCTGTTTCCTCAAACCCCCAGTCGGTCGTGGCAGATGGCTGCTCACACTGAGCCTGGTTCTGCTGGAGGTTTCTTCCTGTTAAAAAGGAGTTTTTCTTCTCCACTGTCGCTACATGCATGCTCAGTATGAGGGATTGCTGCAAAGTCGACGCCACTGACTGTCCACTGTCTCTTCATGCTCATCCAGGAGGAGGGAATGCTGCAAGTCACTGACTGGATGCAATCTGCTGGGTTTCCTTAGATAAAAAAAACCTTTTATCCAATTTGAATAAAAAGCTAACTCCGACTGCACTGTTCAATTGTTAGGATTAATTGGAATGTATGAACCTGACTGTTGTGAAGTGCCTTGAGACGACATGTGTTGTGAATTGGCGCTATATAAATAAAGCTGAATTGAATTGAATTGAATTTTTAATGAAGGCAGGCTTATTTATGAAAGATAAAGAGGATTGCCTGATAAGCATCATGACTTGTACTGCTATTACATTTTTAGATTTCTCTGATAACCAACCATGACATTTTTTTAAAAACATCTAATTGATGATGTTTATTATTTCATTCTTTGCCAACTTTTTTCACACCAATTTCTTGAATTGAATGCAGTTATAGAACCTTTGACCAGAAATTAAATCAACATGTTTGAATGATGTTTATACTCTATTTTGTTTTCAAGGACAAAGAGCTAAAACAAAATGATCAAAAATAGAATACTGCATGACAGAAAGTTATTTATGGCAACATCCACCACGTGTAATTGTTTTTTTTCCAACATGATCTGTATTTTATTTATTGCAGATAATTTAGAAATGATTGAAATGCTATGTGTTTATTAATATAAAAAGTGATTCAATGAAGATTTCAATACGTACCAGTGAGCTCATGCACTACATGCTCCTTCTCAATAGGTTCTTCTGTTGAGACATCGAAGCGGAGCAAGAGGCCTGCAGAAGTCCATGACAGATGTGGCCTTGGAGCACCATGAAGAGTGTTCTTGTGCCTGTAAAGATGATTTGGACTGACCTGAAATAGGCCTAAAAGCTGCCAGAGGAAGCACACTCAATGTCAGAAATGAACTCCTGCTGCCGTTCTGTATCTCATCCACTTCCAATCGAGAGCTAACAAGATTCTTCTTTCATACTGTTGTCCTTTCACTAAATGGATGAAGCAGAACAGATTGGAATTAAATAAATCTTCTGAATGGATGTGACCATTGAGGAATACTAATAGTGTGCTCTGATAGTATTTCAGAGGAACAGCAATTCACTGAAGCAGATGTGGACTATTACCAAAAAAGCTCAAAGGACGAAGATAACTCAGAGACATTCTCACCTACTCGTCTGGACGTGTCTGTTTTTTTAAGTTCATTCATTGTGGACTGTTAAAATTAAGGGAGTATTTTCTTTAACTACGTTTTTATGTCTGTAAGTGAGCTAGCTCCAGCTGTAACTCTACCAGCTTCACTTTTTTCACAATCAAGGCAAAGAGAAGTCATTCTCACTTGCTATCTTTGGGGTTTGCTACAGATTTAATCAATAGCAAAATGCAGTGCCATACAACTGCATTATGTGTAAATATTATATATAAATATGCTTTAATCCAAAGATTCTCAAGGAGAAAATGTTGTTCATTAGGACCCAGTTGGACATTGTCTAGAAAAGGTCTCTGTGATCCATATCAGCAGTATGAAATGCGCTTGCTTGAGGAACATGTTGCATTAAGTTGTTTTTCCTGAATGATTGTTCATAATAAATATTTATTTCTTTAATAAAAAAGGGGATTTAGGTCTAATGTGCCTTTTTTGCTACATTTTTACTGTACAGTAGAATTAGTTTCCATTTTCTATTTTGAGTCATTTTTACTTTGCAATTTTATTGTGGGTGTTTTTAATTTTTCTTTTTTTTTTTTTTTTTTTTGAACATCAATGTTATTTAACTCGACTTTTGAAACAACTGTTTGTGTATTTTTAGTACTGAGCTTAAAAATAAATGTTTTCAGTTTCTGCTTGAATTTGAACTTCTTGTGGCTGGTGAAAATGAGTGATAAACAAATGCAAAATTCATCAAAAACACAAGCAGATTTATCTACAGCCTCTTACACAAAACAATTATTTTATAATGAATAAAAAAATAACTACTACAACAAATTATAATATTTTTGTGCTTTAATGTTTTAAACCTGTAAGTATATATGCCATCATTTCCAAAAGGTCAGTAATTTTCAGAAGATAGACTTTTCTGAAGGTTTAACACCAGAAACATCTGTTTTTTTGGAACTGATAAATAAAAAGGTTGGATAAGAAACCTGGGAGTTTATTAAGCAGTGTTGTGTATTGTAATGACTCATAAAATTTTCACAGTTGGGAACTGAGAGGACAAAGGTATTAGTAATGTATTTTTTAATCAATTACAATTGCATCCCAGGTGTGTGATCAATATGAGTAAGTACCGTTTCTAAAGGCCAGAGCATATTTGTTTTATTCTGATATACAGTACATTATGTTGTGTGAATAATGATAAAGCAGTTTGAACCCATTGATGGTCTGGTTTTGTCTAAGTGGACAGTCTGCTACTTTTTGAGTCAGTGTATAAAATTTACATTGTGTCCCTATTGTTCTAAAACCTAACAGCTTCACATTGATTCTGTGTGTTGCTGCAGAGCTTTCTCATTATCACCTTCACAGTAAAAGTTGTAACTTGGCTTATAGAACTGTTTGATGGCTTTGCGCAGATGATTTTGTCATAGTGCGGTTGTTGCTGGACCAAAGGCAGACAAGCACAGAGAAAAGCAGAGTGGGTTTGAAACTCCTTTAATTTAAAGAGAGTCCACTTACTTGCAGGCGAGGTGCAGGATGACAGGATAATCCTGATTACAAGGCATTTTCCAAATAGAACCTAACAGGATCCAAAGCAAAAATGAAATCCAAAGAGACATCACGACACCGCATGGAACAAAGGACAAAGATGAACTTAAATACAAACGATGGTGGACATGAAACAATAGGGCAGGTAATCAGGGTGAACAGGACACAGGTGTGGACAGACTAGGAGACTGAGAGGCAGGTGAACCAAATTAGGAGTAACAGGAACATGAGGAGCTAGACGAGGAACAAACTGTAAACAAACCCAGGGAACCAGAACACATGGGAGAGAACAGAGACAAGAAGGACAGGGCAGGGCAGGAAATAAACTTCATAACTAAAAACAGGAGGAACAGATCTAAACAGACAATCATCAAACCCATAAGAACACAGAGCAAAGCAGAACCTAGACAATCTATAAGGAAAGGAAAATGCACCTGAAACATAGAACCACAAAATAACCATGCACTGGAGTAAACAGAAAAACACCTGACTGAATAAATGTAAACAAATACCAAACCAAAATTCCACATTGTGACACATTTAGCCTGCAAATTAAAAATAGTGTAAGAATGAATAATGTTTAAAAATATTTAAAAAAACATTGAGTTATATTTTGCATCTTTAATTAGGAATAGAGGTGTTTTCTGAGTATTATTTTTTTGTTTGCCTCAAACTAGTTTTATTCCACAAGTCCTTAATGCAAACAGAAGTGTTGCTCCTTTTTCTTTTCGCCATCAGATCACCCAGGAGGAGGTACTCATTTGTCCTTCTCACACTGCTATCCTGGCTGATTATTCTGATCTAATGTCCACTCTGGCAGGCATCTGAGTTGACGCCAGATGCTACAGCATAAGCCCGCCGGCTCCCACTGTGGCTTTTTGGACATTAAACAGGTGGCCTTTCCTTGGCTGTAGCAGCGTTACTTTGCAAAGGAAACCTGACTCCACTGGCACAGGATGTGAGATATTGTGGTTGGTTAGTTTGGCCCATGACTGTGTTTGTGGATTTGTGAGGTTGTGTGAGGAGGTTTGTAACTACAATCCAACAGTTGACACTTCCAGCCTTCATCTGCATGGCGCTCCTGTCTTTGTCTGCTTCTCCATTGAGGACCAGTCAGCGTCACGCCAGAATACACAAGCATGCTACATGTTTTTGAGCAGTTTTCAGTTCAGACTTGCTTGACAAATAAAAATACTTTGTTTTGGGGCATGCACACAAGTGTCTCCACTGAATCAACTGCTAATGGTATTAAAAATATCACAAAACAAGACGTTTCACAAAAGCCCTTGGACCTGCTCTGTCCAAATGCTGAGACACATTATTTCTACCTCCTCCAGAAATTTTCAGTTCTATACTGATACTCAGAAATAATTATGAAATGAAACAATTAACCACTGCAAGGTCTGAAGCTGCATCATGTAAAACGAGTAAGAACATAAATCTGTTGTTTGGTGCAATGCTTTATTAATGTATGCTTTATTTTATGGAAAGGATTGAGGGAACATTTGTTGTTTGCTCTTTAGATCTATCAATTTATCATGTCCTTTATAGACTATTGTTTCACTCTCAATGTGAGTCATTGGGGTCTATTTAAAACTGTACTGCTGTCTAATGCTGCAATAGATTTAGCACAAACTAAACTACCATGTAGCATGATTGTTTTCTCCTTAAGCCCACACAACCTTGAACAAGAGCCGCTGTGTCTGAATACCATTGATGCCATCCATTTATTTTAGACACTTTAAACAGATACACTAAGTTTTTTTTCTAAAATCACCATGAGTCAGGTGTGTGGCACAACCTATAAGACAAATGTATTTCCAAAGATTACATGTTTCATTTCTCCAACTTTTTCTCTTTGGCCATATAATTATTATCACAAAACTATTTACTGCAGCCTCTGCAGGGTTCATGTGTTTGCAGCAATACATCCTCTAAAACTGGCAACTCTGTAAATTACAGAAACAAAAACCAAAAACAACCCATACAGGGCGGGCGGAGGCGGCCTCCAAAGACGGGCCAGAAACAAAACAAAAAACAGAAACAAAGTTCAGGTGCGGGCATAAAGTTCAGACGGGTGGCCGGGAGAACATCCCGTGCAGACACAAAGTTCAGGTGGGAGCCAGGACCCGCAGCATAGAGACCTGTGCAGCCAGTGGTGGCCATGAAGGTGAAGACAAGGAGATTGGCAGAGACGCAGGAACCTGGGCAGCTGGCGACAGCAACGATGGCAAAGACAAGGAGGCTGGCAGAGGCGTGGAGACCTGGGCGGCCCGCGGCGGCTGAGCAGGAGTCTGGGTGGCCTGCAGAGACGGCGCCTGGTGAACCCTCGGAAGCAGAGACGGCGCCTGGTGAACCCTCGGAGGCAGAGATGGCAACTGGTGAACTCTTGGAGGCTGAAGCAGAACCCTAGGTGGTGAAACCAGGAACATGACCATACAGCGGTTCGACCACGAACCCCTCAGGAACAGGGTCAGGAAGTGATTCGTCCTGGAACCCCTCGTCATTGGATTCTGAGGCCAAGACGAGGACCAGTGTGGAAGAGGTTGAGGCAGGCTCCTTAGCACTGCTCTGGAGGTGTGGCGTGGGCTGTGCAACAGTGCTCTGGAGACCTGGCGTGAACTGAGCTGCAGCAGCGCTGTGTTGGCATGGCGTGGGCTGGACTGCAGCTTCGCTCTGGGGACATGGCGTGGGCTGAGATGCAGCACCGCTCTGAAGATCTGTGTGAACTGAGCTGCAGCACCGCTCTGGAGACATGACGTGGGTTGAGCTGCAGCTTCGCTATGGAGACATGACGTGGGTTGAGCTGCAGCTTCGCTCTGGAGGTCTGAGGTGGATGAAGGTGGGTGGCAGTAAAATTGTCTTACTGCTGTCTCATATTCCTCCTCCATCTTCCTTAACGCCACCCACAGTTGAGGTAATGGATGGAGACTTATTTTCCTAAATTTCTTGATTCAAAAAACCTCAACCGCTCCTGCCACAAAGATCCAGGCTGGAGCGAGTGAAGCCAGCATGGGCGGAGTTGGAGCAAGCCTTGGAGATGGTGCTATGCCAGACGAAGGCGTGGGAAAAACTGCTGCAGCAGGAAATGGAAACCTCCTCCTTCACAGTTTGACTGCAGGAAGCCACTCCAGGCCAACGTTTTCTGCGGTGGGAAGAAGACGTGGCCTTTGCTGCCGGACATTGGGAAGGAGAGGAGGAATAGGGTCTTAGGGAACCTGTCCCCAGACAAGGAATCGTCAACCTGGAATCGTCATAAGCCGACTGAGGCAGACAGGCCCGCAGAACGGCACAGCGTTTTCTCCACTCAGGAAATGTGAAGAGGTCCAGGGAGCTTCTCTGCCATTGGTCCGGGAGGTCCGAGTTAGGCAGAAACATTCTGTCTGTAGCGGAGGACCCCAGAATGCAGACGAGCAGGAAGCATAAATTAATAAATTAAACTTACTTAAGCAGGTGGTGGCAAAAACAGGCATAGTCAGGCAGGCAAGAAACAGCATGAACTGAAATGTTTCCACGAGAAATGAACCGAATGATGTGTATATATGGAGTGTAATACAGGTGAAATGAGAAGACTGATTACATGATGCAGGTGAATGAAGCTGATTGCAGGTTGACAGATGCAGGGAGAACAAAACGTGACTAGGGCAAACAAAAATCCAACAATACAAACTAATTGGGAAAACTTAACGTACAGAACAATACTAAGGAACGGATGCACAGCCAGGAAAACAGAAGCAAGATCCAAAAACATAAACTGAAAATAAGGATAACTAAAACCCAAACAAAGACCAAAACACCCTTAAATCAGCACAGATGCTGCATCTTTGAAGAGCGCCTGATGAGAAGCAAATATGGAAGTCCCACTGACACTACATCTCTTGGTTTAAGGCATCTGGACAGAAAGCCTAATTCCTAATTGATGGTTGCGAGTTACAATTAACCCTTTATGACCGACGGGAGCGCCGGAGCTCCCGTTTGCATATCGATTTTTGCCTGTAAATTGCAACCAAATAAGATAGAGCAATATATATATATATTTTTTGCAAATAAAACTGGAGCGTTAAACTTAAATATTTGACTGCTGTTGATGATGAGGAGGAAGAACAGACCTCCTGCTCCCCTGAGGCACTCAGTACTCTGGGGAGAGGCAGAAGGAGAGGAAGAAACAGGAGCTGCATCAGTAGTTCCACTGGCAAGCAAGTGAATGTGGACAGGAATTGTCACAAGACCTATAACAGCTCCACTGGTCATGTTTGGCTGTGCCTGCGATTGCATAATTGATTGTAAATAGTTTTTTTTTATGTTCATTTTGTCTTTTTGCATTTAGCTTTTTTGCATCTTGATAAAAAATATATTTGAATTTGTGTTCAACTGTTCTAAAGTTTCAACACAGTTAAAATGATTTTATTTTTTGTTTGTGGCACTTTTTATTGTTTGAAGATGGTCATATGAACATGTGCTCATAGGTGTCTGGCACACTTTGAGATTTGATTGCACTACAGTAAATAGTTTATTTTGATGTAAATATTATATTTTATCAAATTGTTCACAATGTACAGCACTGTGCAAATGTTTTAGGCAGGTGTGAAAAAATGCTGTAAATGAATGCTTTGAAAAATGTAAGTCTTAATAATTTATTTTCATCAATCAACAAATGCAGTGAATGAACAAAAGAGAAATCTAAATCAAACCAATATTTGGTGTGACCACCCTTTGCCTTCTAAACAGCATCAATTCTTCTAGGTACACATGCACAGTTTTTGAAGGAACTCGGCTGGTAGGTTGTTCCAAACCTCTTGGAGAACCAACCACAGATCTTCTGTGGATGGAGGCTTTCTCACATCCTTCTGTCTCTTCATGTAATCCCAGACACACTCCATGATGTTGAGATCAGGTCTCTGTGGGGGCCATGCATCACTTCCAGTCGTTTTTCTTTACGCTGAAGGTAATTCTTAATGACTTTGGCTGTATGTTTGGGTTCGCTCACTTAGCATTTTGTAAATTGATAAACAATCATAATATCTATTTCTGAAAGCATTCTTTGTTAACAGAATTTCTTCACACCTGCCTAAAACGTTTGCTCAGTAATTCAATTCAATTCAGTTTATTTATATAGCGCCACTTCACAACACACGTTGTCTCAAGGCACTTTTTAAAAGTTAGGTTCATACATTCCAATTAATCCTAATCATTGAACAGTTCAGTCAGATTCAGTTATTTATTTAAATTGGATAAAACGTTTTTCTATCTAAGGAAAACTTGCTGATTGCATCCAGTCAGTGACTTGCAGCATTCACTCCTCCCAGATGAGCATGTAGAGACAGTGGACAGTCACTGGCATTGACTTTGCAGCAATCCCTCATACTGAGCATGCATGTAGCGACAGTGGAGAGGAAAAACTCCCTTTTAACAGGAAGAAACCTCCAGCAGAACCAGGCTCAGTATGAGCGGCCATTTGCCATGACCGACTGGGGATTTGAGAGAACAGAGAAGAGACACAAAGAGAACAAAGAAGCACTGATCCAGGAGTACTTTCTATGGGAAGGAAAAGTAAATGTTAATGGATGTAGCTCCTTTAGTCGTTTCACCTAGAAAGAAAGAACAGATAAACTCTGAGCCAGTTTTCAAGGTTAGTGTCTGAAAGAGAGCACATGCAGTTAGTCACAGTAAAAGCTCAGTCAATCGCCATGTCTAGGAGAGAGAAAGGGTTAAACACTGAAAGACAGGGCCATGTGGATCATCTGTAGAAGGTGAGCATTAAGTTGTTGCCAGCAGAAGCTCGGACGATGCCCCTCTCCAGAAAGGTGTCATAGGTAGACACAGAGTCAGGCCAGGTGTAGCTTCTAGGAAGAGAAAAGAGAGAACAAAGTTAAAACCTGAAATAACAGCAAATAATGCAAAATTGGAGAGTAGTGTGAGAATGTAGCGAACAGGGTGAAAGTGGTCATTATGTCCTCCAGCAGCCTAAGCCTATAGCAGCATAACTACAGAGATAGCTCAGGATAATCTAAGCCACTCTAACTATAAGCTTTATCAAAAAGGAAAGTTTTAAGCCTAGCCTTAAAAGTAGACAGTTTGTCCATCTAGAGCCCACTGATGGCCAGTGTTATACTAAAAATGATTGGGATACCTCTCTTTGTTTGACCATAACCATTGGAAAACAGAGGGGGTCATGCAGGTAGCAGAAATGGAGGGTGTGTTTGCACCTCAACCGTAACTGAGTCGGTTTAGGCTAAACCTGACTCCCCCTTACTCCATCCAACCGGGAGGGAAGACGGCAGAGGTAAAAAATAAGATAGCTCAGGGTAACCTAAGCCACTAACTATAAGCTTTATCAAAAAGGAAAGTTTTAAGCCTAGCTTTAAAAGTAGACAGGGTGTCTGCCTCACAGACTAAAACTGGAAGCTGGTTCCAAAGGAGAGAAGCCTGATTGATATAGGTCTGTAATTTATTAAGTCATCTCGATCAAGCAAATATTTCTTAAGCAAAGGTTTAATTACAGCTACCTTAAAAGCTTGTGGTACATATCCATTTACTAAGGATAAATTAATCATATCTAAAAAGGGGCTGGTAATCAGAGGGAACACTTCCTTAAATAATTTGGTTGGGATTGAGTCTAACATACAAGTTGAAGGTTTAGATGAAGCTAATATTTCTGATAACTCAGGAAGCTCCACAGGATCAAAACAGTCCAAACACAGATCAGGTTCTACAATTACTTCCAATGTTGTCTCACTTGCTGAGGATGAAGTAATCATCTTCAGGATTATGTCAAAGATTTTCTTTTTAATAGAATCAATTTTATTTTGGAAGAATCCCATAAAGTCATGACTGTTGAGAGCTAAGGGAATGGATGGCTCAACAGAGCTGTGACTGTGTAAGTTTAGCAACTGTACTAAAGAGAAACCTAGGATTATTCTTGTTCTCTTCTATTAATGATGAGAAATAAGCTGTTCTAGCTTGGTGAAGTGTCTTTTTATACAACAGTAGGCTATTTTTCCAGATTAAGTAGGAATCCTCTAGGTGTGTAGAGCGCCATTTTCTCTCCAATTTTCTAACATTGTGCTTTAAAGTATGCAGCTCTGAAATAAACCAACACTGTTTTTGTCTCTGTTTATAAAAAATTGTATATATCAAAAATGAAATTATGGACACACTCCAAATAAATTGTCTGTGGTTTGAAAGGGTTTTGTGCAACTTTTTTACATTACAATTATTTAAGGGATACAGCTATGATATTTCTGGTGGTTGATTGCACTTTTTAGCAATTCATTTAGTTAATATGGACTTATTATATACAAATAATTAAGATTTGGGGTGTAACGGTTGTATTGATGTCTAGCAAATTGAAATGCTCAAAAAATGGCTCTGCAGCATGTAAAAATGTAAAAATATGCTCTGGCGAAGTTGTTCTATGATAGGTCATCATTCAGTTCTGCCTGATTTCACAGATATCTTCTGTTTATGCTCTCTGTTCTTACAACGTCTAAACTCTAAGTGTTCCACCTTACCACACAGTTTTTCAGTTAGTCTCAACTCTAATACAGCCCATGCAATAAACATTTTTCCTTAAATGGATTACATTACACAATGATACATCAAACACTTCGGCTGGATAAAGAAATCATGAATATATGCATAGATGCATAAAAAAATGATGAATAAAAAAAACGAGAACTTCCACAGTTGAAATGCTGAACTATAATCCATAACTGTATTTATTAGTATGGCCTGACTAAAAACTTTGTTTTACCTCCTAAACAATTCAGAGTGTGGGCTACAGTACATGTGACCACTTATTGCCTTTTATACACATGCAGTTGGGTGTGCTATAGATACACCAGAAAACCAGCATGTACTGTAGGTCAGACTGTAGGTCAGACTGGGATGAATCCAATGTAATTCTCTAGCTTGCTTTACTAATCTATAATGTCCACATTTAACTCTTTAAAAGTGCAGTTTTTATTGTTTGATTTATTTGATACATTAGTTTTAATTATGTTACTTTATATATTGCGAGGAAGCACATATGGTAACCTGGTATCCCTTTTTCTGTGGAAATTGATTGTTTTCTGTGGATTTGAGTGTTCCAAAAAACATCCATATTCATGTAGACATACCATGGCAAGTGAGTAATGTGTTCTGAGCCCATTCGCAAGTGTGTCCTTTGTTTTTCCTGGAAGAGCAGAGGTAAAATGTCAGAATAATCTCTAAGACATCTGTAGATAATCATTAAGTTTTGAGCTTCATTTGGCCTCCAAGAGATATGGACCCTCACGCTTCAATGATAACAGACAGAAACTGTATCTAGCCACACTCTTTCTGATAAATTGGTGGCGGTAAGGTCCCAGGAATGTTTTCTTCTTAATTTTTTTCATCTTCTTTTTTTCCTTTCGTAAAATAAATCTTTGGCCTCACCGTGTGGTATCAAGCCCAGATGTTTGTTGTAGGATATGCTGTAATAATTTACTTATATAAAGACAGAGATATCTCAATTTGGCTTTCAATTTGCAGAGGCATTAAAACTTGCAACCCTTTGGAATTACCTGATATAGCATGCATGACATGAAACCTTTTTTTTGAAAATCTGAGCAGCTAGAGGTCTGAGGCAAAGCCAGGCATATTTGACATACATTTCTAAAGAAAAAAAAGTTATCATTATGGAAGACATAATTCCAGTGAGTGACAGTCGAACAAAAGAATCACCTCACAGTCTCCAAGATTAAAGTCCTGCAATTCATTTTGCTCCCAGCTCTTCAGCCTCCAAATGAAAATTTTAAATCAAGGTCAAATGTTGCTGCACCTGATGCATCATGTCTTCAGTGCCAAAGGACACGTTGTGTAGTCTCAAAGATTACTCGCTTTAAAAAAAAAGTATCTTGCATTGCATTGGGAATGAAAATGGGTTTGAGTGGAAGAATTTCATTTGCTCTTTAAACAGAACACTATGGTCTGTTTCACAAATATCATAAACAGAGGTTTACGGTAAAGAAGCTTTCTATTTGGAAACTGCATATTATCATTTTGTTTATGACATCTGGGGAGCATGTTGCTTCTGAGCTAAGAAACCTTGCTATCTGTGATTTAGGATTTAGATAAATCCTGAATAACATGAAAAGGCAAAGAGTACAGTTAATATTTTACAATGTGATGTTAAAAATCCTCAAGCTTTATCCAATAGAAATTATGTGAATGAACAGATGACCAAGTATGATTTTTCTTGCATTAATTTTAAAGTTGCGTTCTCTGTAACTAGCTTCAGAAAAACTTCTATATCTGTTCAGGCTATATTTTGGTAAAAATATGGAAAACAAAATGTATAAGGGTCAAAAATGTACTGTTTGACCTGTTATATTTAAATGGTGACATGAAGCTCAAAGCAAATTAGACGTTGTAAATACTGTGAAACTGACCTGTAAACAGAAAATAGGCCTCCACTCAGTCATGAGAGTGATTCCAAAAGAAAATTAATCAGTTTCTATTAAACACTTTATTTAAAATGGTATAAAGGAAACATAAAGGAAACATTTCCGTAAATCCTATAAATGACTTGTCTTTGTTACCTCAGTCCTTAAGTTGAAGTGGCTCAAAGGACACATAACATATGAAGTCCAGACCAGTGGCAATGGTTAAACTAAGGTTTGATTGAAATTAAGTTCACCAACAAACCAAGAGGATAAAGCAGTCCTGGCCAAAATGAAACAAAAATATGAAGAAGTTGAATGTTGGATCTGAAATTCTTCCTTGCCGATCCAGATACAGACAACCAAAATCAATAAATAAATAAAAACAGGACTACCGGTAACTCATAACTCAACCAAAAATAAAAAAAAAACAACTAAAGATGGTTTTAAAGAGCAGCATAGCGAGTCTGGCAGGCTGTCAGAAATAGGAGGCGGGGCTTAGATTATTCCTTCAGGCTGGTATTCCTGAAAAGCCAATTAGCTCTGAAAGAACAAATAGGATTAAGGACAGCTCTTTCATTAAAAGAGACATTTGGATACAGTAACATACCTTTTTGTAATATTTACGAGTGGTTTAAAATTAATTAATGTAGAAATTAATTATTAAAAGCATATAGTTGAGTAAGTAAAATTGGTTTAGTGAGCTGCACAAAGTCTGCACATCATAGGTTACGAAGGCCTATCTTTAATGGAACTTGCTGTAAATTAAAGTAAATATTCACCCCCTATTACAGTTTAGTGGAGAAAGCTTAAAGAAGCTGTTTCTGATAGTGTATATCCTTGTGAAATTGTGCTAATGAAACAGACACAAGAAAGTATAATCCAATTTTAACAAAAATAACTTTCACAAGTACTTTCACAGGAGATGTGTCAAAGAAATAAAACTGTGCACAAAACCTGATAAATGTTTGCCTTGCCACTTTAGGTATAAATTAATTATTTTCTCTTTTGAAAGCCCCCATCACCTCACTTTGACTCACATGGACAAATGGGCTGAGTGGAATGGTTCACACATCCTGTTTTCCTTTTTTCCATTTGAAATGAGGGTCACAGACCACAAGTGAGGCTCAACACAGGTCCCAGTCAGGAGTCCACTAAATGTCTCATTCATGTTGAGGCACTGCTGGGGCAGTTCTTAAAAGATCGGCTTGACTGATGTGGTCATGGGAAAAAGAAAAACACAACAACCGGGGTCAGTTTACTTACTGGTACCGGAGGTCTGCAAACTTAGAAAACCAGCCGCAGATGATGACATGGGGCAATTTCTTTCCTGCAGACATTCCAATCATTCAGCTTCTGAAAAACCTCAAAGAAACATCACTCATAATTATGCAAGGTACATTATAGAGGAACACCCAACATAACTACTTCAAGCACAGCTTTGAGTAAAATCAGTTGAGCAAAAAACAAACTACTGGAGACAGCCCTTATAAACACCATTTCATTTAATAGGGCAAGTATTGCAAACGTCTGTGGAGCTTGACTTTTCTCCAATTGCTTCTTAACAATCTGGAAACATATTTCAAATAAATCCTGAGTCATGATACAAAAAACCTTCACATCACATATTCTTATAAAAATGGAGCAAGCAGCCTCCTTTTAAGGAAGGAAGGCCAATGTTTATACATATTATTTTTAACCCAAATGATTGGCAACATGATGGTTGGGAATACACACATGCCAAGTCTCGTCCAACTCTTAATCCCTGTTTAGGTTTTCTTATTTACAATTTCCTCTGCATCATTGTTCTCACTTTGCACATTCCTCCTTTGTCAGACTGGCCCTGACAGGAGCCAGTGTCTTTAATCAGTGGCCATGTGCCCATAATGCTGATGGCAAAGAGCATTTTTCCAATATTATGCGGGCTGCACGGTGACACAGTTGTTAGCACTGTTGCCTTATTCTGCATGTAGTTTGCCTGTTGTCCCAATGCATCCAGGGGTTCTCACTGGGTACTCCAGCAAAGTCAGTCAAAAAATATGCTTGTCAGGCTAATTGGTCTCTCCAAATGTTCTCATGCACGGTGTCTCTGTGGTGCACTGTCTTGTACTCCACCTTTTGATCAGTGAGTGCTAGACAGTGCTTTCTGTTCGAGTACAGTGCCTTGCAAAAATATTCATACCCCTTGAACTTTTTTAGTTTGTCAGTTTTCTGCGATTTTATGTGACAGAACAAAAAAAAAAAAAAAAAAAAGCAGTGCAGAACTATGAAGTGGATGGAACATGTTTTGCAAAGATAACTCTAAAAAATGTGGTGTATCATGACTATCCAAATCAGGAATCTAATTTGTTGGTGTTTAAAGCTTCAAGTTCAGTGTAACTTGACGCAGAACTGATATTTTGTTTAAGTCGGTGTGACTGGCTCACTGTCAAGTCAGACTTATATCTACTTATTTTGTCCATTAATTTAAAATGATGCAATTCCCATTTGAAATGTTTAAATTAATTTAAATAAAAGTTAGGCTTTGTTTTGAAATAAAAATAAAACTTATGAAACTGCCTGCACATCTTTACTCACTACTACAGGTATTTGACAACATATGGTCTAATTTAAGGAGTAAAAATGGTTTATGAAGTCTATGACGGATTTACCTGGGCATATCTCGTCCCTGTAATAAAAAAATAAAATAAAATAAAAACTGATATTTTTTCAGTAAACACTGTGTCCCTACATAAGTGACTTCTTTTGTTCTGTCTGTAAAACTACCTGATGCTGCATGGCTGCTGAAAGCTCATTATATCTGAGAAAAACTAACTTCCCTCTTGGAAACTAAGATTGCAAGATCATAAGATTAAGGTATTGCTTTACTCTATTAAGAATGTCAATTTTGCACTTTAAGCAGTAAGTACAATTGTTCTTCAGAGTCCATTATAAAGCGTAGAAATAGACAATGAATGAAACAGAAAACAGTGTTACTGCAATCCATGCAGGGGTTTGTGTAATGATTGCATCATTTTTTGTCAGTAATACTGTGCAGCTGAAGTGAAAAAAATAATACTATCGTTTAAGCCAGATCTTTCTTTGCTTGCTTTGTCGTAACACATTTTGTTTTGGTTTGTTTTCAGGACTGTTTGCTTTAATTATCTTTGATCTTTGAATGAAAGAAGAACACATCTAAATCTAAAGGTTTACCTTGGTTTCTAGCTTATTTTACTCATGAGACCAATGGGTTATAGTGGTCTGCACCATTCTTTTAAACACCATATCAACTACTAATGTTTTCTGATAAAATGCCTTTGAAGTTTCTCTTGGATGAGATCAAATCCTATAAAACTCTATAAAATATTTAAATAGAGAATGTACAAAAAAGAAAGAAGATACACTCCTGCTCTTTGTCTGGAAAAAGACATCAAAGCCCGACTCCCTCAGGTATTGGCTCAAAAAGGTTTAAGCTGTACAACATGACCTCTGTATCTGGGTGTACATCTGCTGCCAGACAAAAAGTCAACTACATCAAAAGAGTGAAATCTTTGAAAACAAGAATTTCATGTTAATAATAAATAAATGAGACCATTTTCAATCTGTTTTAAACAGCTGATGTTAGTAAATGGCCATTAAACTGGCATCAGCTAAAGGTGATGAGCTCAGCCCAGGAGAAAGACAACCACAAACAGAAAACAGGATCTTTAAGCTCTAAACAACAAAAATCTAATGAAAAAAGTTTGTTCACATAAGTTTCAAAAACATTTATTGTCAAATGCATCAAGTTTATGCAAAGCTTTCGCAAGACTGGAATACTTAGGAGAATCCTGGCTGTTTGGAGGTTTTCACTTTTTCATCAACTTGTTTGTTTGTTTTTTTGAGAATTCCACACAGGTTGTGGATCAAGCCAAGAAGTTTTTAAAATTTTTGTTTTACTCCCTGAGCCACATTTTTATCACTTTTTCTACTTTGGACAGTCATTTTTCACCATAATTTTTTCAATATCGACATCTTTATATGAAACCTCTGCGGCCCAACCCTGGTATTTCCTGGAGAATTTCAGTCTTTAATGTTTTTGCTGGAGAGACATTGCTTCTTGCTGTCCTTCTTGATACCAGGACATCGTCTCAAAGTCTCTCCCTGCTTGCGACCCATTCTCACCTACATACTTTGATTTTTGAGCAACCCCTGCACTGTTCTTCACTTTAAATCCTCATAAGGAGACAGTCCTGACAGTTGTTGGACTTTCTCTGGCACCCACAAACGTTCTTTACAAAAGTTTAACCTCTGTTCCTGTAGGGTGCAATCTTAACAGCAGCAGTATTATTTTCTGTTAAGCTCTATTGATAGAACACAATGCTGACATCTTAAGGGTGGCCATGATTGACAAAAAAGGAAGGATTTCAAGCACCACCATTTTTAAAGCAACATTTCTGAATCCCTTATTCAGTCAGAATGACTGAGTGATAGCAACTGCCCCAGTTCTTTGTAACATTTTACCCTGAGCTAACAATAAGATCATTCAAACAATGCTAAGAAATCATTCAGTGGGGCTAAATAAGTGCTAATGAGATTTTTGTTACAAAGTTAATTTATCTTTATCTTCGTCAACTTTGTAATCATTTGCAATTCATCTGATAACTCTTGTGAGCACTGTGGTCTCAGTATGTGCTGCTGACTTTACTATAAAGCAGTTCATAAAAATACAAGATATCTGTCAGTCTAAAACATTTTGTCTCCAGTGACCTGAGCATTTTCTGTTTTGAGTTAATAACCTATTTAATTCAATTAAATTCAATTCACTTTTATTTATATAGCGCCAGTTCCATTAGATGAAGCACAAAATCAGAGCAACGTCCCTTCATGAAAGCCTCTTTCATTTTCTCCAGCCTGGCTTGAACCCAATTCAGGGCTGGAGGCTGCACCGGCGACTGGTGACCTGCAGAGGGCGCTGGGTGACCAACCAACAACTCCGGGGAAAGCAGCTGCGAGGAGGCCATGGCGGATGGACCCTCCGTAAGAAGGGTTGGAGGCGCCCATCCGAACCTCCCCAATGGCGACTGTTCCGCGGCGACGATGTCGTCCAGGGCCGGAGCCGAACCCAGCGGGGAATTCGGCCGCAGCAGGTGCCGCTGCAGACAAGGATGGCTACGCAGGAGCCGCTGCTGACGTGGATGGCTCCGGCAAAGCAGCTGTGGGCAGGTTGAGCTTGGCCGGAGCTGCTGCAGCTGGGGTGAAGCGCTTGCGGCAAGGCCGACGTCGCCTAGAGGAGGAACAAGCTGGAGAGGTATGATTCCGATCCGGTAATACATCCATGGGGACCCGGTCAGATACACAGAAACACTCCATCTCCTCCAGCAACAAAGGCGAGGGTAAAATCTCAACCCCCTCTCCATACATAGCTTGTAGCGTCTCCTCTTGCTGCTTTATCCACATCTTAAGTTCTTTAGCTCTGTCTGCTTGGTCCTGTTTATGGCTGGTTCCTAATATCACATTCCTGGTTTAGATCGGACCAAAGTACAGATAGTGGCAGCCGCATGATGAGAGGAAGACTTTTCTTTAATTAAAGGTCTCCAAAACGTAACATAATCCAGCAAGTACAAACATGAGTCGAGCCAAAAACTTACATGTGTACATAGTTCTGTAACGTAGCAAAACTGAGCATAAACAAGGGTAGTGAACGAGGAATAGTGACGGAGGAACCAGCAGGGAACAAAGAACACAGACCAACTGATATACAGGGAGAAAACAAAGGCAGGTAATCACAGGAACTAAGAACAGGTGTGGCAAGGAGACATGGAGACATAAGGGACAGGTGAAACTAATTAACAATAAAGGAAACCGTAGACCTAAGAACGGTTAATACAAAAAGACAAACCAAGTCCAAGGATGTCATACCATGACAGAGACTTGTGATGATGGCAAAAAAGGGTAAGTTTAGAGCTGGTAAACTGCATTTAAACTGTTAGACCTACAGAAATTTACATTTTAAAAAAATAAACAGTTTTTCTCATATTTCTTAGTTCAACTGGCAGGTCGTGTATCACATAGACCCACATAACTCTGACAGAGCAGAGAGGCTCATTTTCATCTGCAAGTGTACTGTGCCAAGAAGCAGCAGCCTAAATGAGGCTGCTTTTATTGGCTCTTTAGTGTTCAGCTCATACTGAGTTCAGCTCAAGCAGCCATAGCCTGTAGAGTTAAGGAGCTTGTGAGGTCTGGACTCTCAGCTTCTGTGGTGAATGAGTCAGTTTGTAATTATTTTACCCACAATACAATTATTTATTCTGTGTAGCTGATAAAACCTTTGCCACCAGATGTCTTTGGGGTCTTTACAGATGTCTAATGATGTCTGAAGTTTCAGTAGCTCATACACATAGGCCCTAGTGATACACATCTTTAGCATAACTGTGGTAAAAGTAATTTTAGTTTTCATTTAAAAAAGTTCCAGCTTGGTAGACCAATTCAATTCATAGTGGATATGTGGTAAGAGTCTTGATTTATTGAAGAAATGTCTTCTGGATGAGATAAGTTTTACTTTGCATTCTAAAGTTGTGAAAAGTGAAACAGTGACTCACTCAGTCATTTAGCTGCAGCGTGAAATGTTTTCACACAGTCAATGCTTCAGAATTCTTATTGTTACAATTACAGACTAAAAACAAAAAGAACTATTCAGCAATAAATATGGGAATTCATCTGACAAAGGTTATACAAATCTACAAAAAAAAAACTCAAGCTCATGAAGCTTGAGGAGGTAAATTAATAAAAGATCAGCAATGTATGGAGGACAAAAGCAGTTTGCATGTGAATGCTATCATGCACACACACAAGACTTTTTCAGACATTAGCCTTAAAGACATGATACAGTGCCTTGCGAAAGTATTCGGCCCCCTTGAACTGGTCAACCTCTTGCCACATTTCAGGCTTCAAACATAAAAATATAAATTTCAAACTTTTTGTGAAGAATCAACAACAACTGGGACACAATCGTGAAGTGGAATGGAATTTATTGGATGTGTCAAACTTTTTTAACAAATGAAAAACTGAAAAGTGGGACGTGCAATATTATTCAGCCCCTTTACTTTCTGTGCAGCAAACTCACTCCAGAAGTTCAGTGAGGATCTCTGAATGATCCAATGTTGTCCCAAATGACTGATGATGATAAATAGAATCCACCTGTGAGTAATAAAGTCTCCGTATAAATGCACCTGCTCTGTGATAGTCTCAGGGTTCTGTTCAAAGCACAGAGAGCATCATGAAGACCAAAGAACACACCATGCAGGTCCGAGATACTGTTGTGGAGAAGTTTAAAGCCGGATTTGGATACAAAAAGATTTCCCAAGCTTTAAACATCCCAAGGAGCACTGTGCAAGCAATCATATTGAAATGGAAGGAGTATCAGACCACTGCAAATCTACCAAGACCTGACTGTCCCTCTAAACTTTCATCTCGAACAAGGAGAAGACTGATCAGAGATGCAGCCAAGAGGCCCATGATCACTCTGTATGAACTGCAGAGATCTACAGCTGAGGTGGGAGAGTCTGTCCATAGGACAACAATCAGTCGTACACTGCACAAATCTGGCCTTTATGGAAGAGTGGCAAGAAGAAAGCCATTTCTCAAAGATATCCATAAAAAGTATCGTTTAAAGTTTGCCACAAGCCACCTGGGAGACACACCAAACATGTGGAAGAAGGTGCTCTGGTCAGATGAAACCAAAATCAAACTGTTTGTCCACAATGCAAAATGATATGTTTGGAGTAAAAGCAACACAGTTCATCACCCTGAACACACCATCCCCACTGTCAAACATGGTGGTGGCAGCATCATGGTATGGGCCTGCTTTTTGTCAGCAGGGACAGGGAAGATGGTCAAAATTGATGGGAAGATGGATGGGGCCAAATACAGGACCATTCTGGAAGAAAACCTGTTGAAGTCTGCAAGAGACCTGAAACTGGGACGGAGATTTATCTTCCAACAAGACGATGATCCAAAACATAAAGCCAAATCTACAATGGAATGGCTCATAAATAAATGTATCCAGGTGTTGGAATGGCCAAGTCAAAGTCCAGACCTGAATCCAATCGAGAATCTGTGGAAAGAGCTGAAGACTGCTGTTCACGAACGCTCTCCATCCAACCTCACTGAGCTCGAGCTGTTTTGCAAGGAAGAATGGGCAAGAATTTCAGTCTCTCGATGTGCAAAACTGATAGAGACAAACCCCAAGCGACTTGCAGCTGTAATTGCAGCAAAGGGTGGCGCTACAAAGTACTAACGCAAGGGGGCAAATTATATTGCACACCCTGCTCTTCAGTGTTTTACTTGTTAAAAAAGTTCGACACATCCAATAAATTTCATTCCACTTCACGATTGTGTCCCCCTTGTTGTTGATTCTTCACAAAAGATTTTAATTTTATATCTTTATGTTTGAAGCCTGAAATGTGGCAAGAGGTTGACCAGTTCAAGGGGGCCGAGTACTTTCACAAGGCACTATATATGTGACCTCTGTGTCCTCTTTTTTAATCACTGAATTTCCCTTGGGAATATCCTCTGGGACTGCCCCTCTGAACAAACAAGGGAATGTCAGGTTGTGGCCTGGTTTAAAGCCAGCATTACCAGTCCTGCTTCAGATTTTGCAATTAACAATCCATAGTAGGACACTCACATCAGACCGTATGGATAAGCTCTCACTGCTATCCCCATGCTCTCCCTTGCAACACCCAGGACCCCAATATGCTGCAACCATAATAATAAACCATCATGGCCTGCCTACAGAAGTTTGGTCCATGCTTAAAATAGTCAGAAGGTCCTTACTCTCCATTTAGTTAATGAGGAGTGCACTGCATTTTTGTACCCCAGAAGTCCACATCACAGCCACAAAGATTGTGGTGTAATTGGATTTGACAGTTAGATGTTTACAGAACTGCTCAGGGCAATCAGTGATGATGACGGCTGGGGGACGATACAGGTAGAGGTGAACACTGATGCAATGTAATGTTGAGCACAAGGAATAAACCTACATAAAAAAGTTAAAACAAATCAATGCTGTGAAAACATAACATGCCAAAGACCATCCACATTCTTGCTGAGTTCTAATGTTGTAGTTTTATATTTTATCCAATGTAAAGGAGGCTTTAAAGACAATAATTTTCACTTGACATCTTAAACCAACCAATGTCCTTAACTTGTGGTCAGGTTGTACATCTCTGCCTATATTGCTTAAACAAATACTTAGATTCAGCACTTGTATGTTTGCAAGGATCTTCATTTGTTAAAGATTTCAATGTGGTGAAAAAGCACAGGCATGACAGGCTAATGATAGAGCAGAGACAAAATAAAAATGAACTCTGTGGGAAGAAGAATGCAGGTTGGTGGTCTGTTGGTGTTGGCACTGAGAGAGTGTTTCCACTGGAGATGCCAAATGGTCACAGGTTGTGCCAAGACAGAGAAAGATCAAGGCGAGGGGCTGTGGTATTCCCACATCTCTGATCACAGAAGGTACACTCTGCAGGGAAACAGGGAAAATCCGGAGATGGGAAGGGTTTCTGATTTGGTCTGAATAGAACTTTGACTCATTGGTGCAGCAAACCTCTGAGGAACGTTTTCTCTCAGATCAAAGGGCCAAACCCCAATTCCATGCACACAAACAGAGTGAAACATCTGCAGCAGAATCCATGATATTTCCCCTGAGGATTTTCCAAATGGACATATTAAAACAAACCCTTTCCTTTTTTTTGGCCACACCTTCAACCACTGGAGCCCTGACCCTTTCGTGGCCACATCTGTGCAACCTTAAAAGGGAAATAAGCAATAAAGACTTTTAAATTAAAAGAAAATTAAAGAAATAAACATTTTCCCTATCTGTTGTGCCCTATGTTTTGCTTTTTTTTCACTTTGTCAACAGCATGGCACAGTGAACTTTTTCCCTTAAATTTAACATTATACCACTTATACAGACTTGTTTGCCATTTTTAAACTTACTTAAGGCATTGCTTCTGTTTTAAATTATATTCAATTTAAATCATTAAAGTTGGAACAATAAAAAAAATCTAGCAATTTCCTCTACAGTGGCCGACAGCTGCAAACACATAGCAAACTGTTAAATGAGCTGAAAACTGCAAACGCAATGATGCAAGCTAATAAACCCACAAAAAACAAATGTGACGAATATCGATGCAAAAAAAAAAAAAAATCCTGCATCACAAAAAATAGAGAGACCAACAGGACACATGCAAGGTAAACAACAAAATAACAACAAGTTAAGAAAACTGCAAACTCGCTCCACAAAACAGAAGTGTGCCAGACCACTAGGGTGTTTTGTTTTGCTGGTTGTATGTTTTTGCAGGATTTTTCTTTTGCAACGTTTTTATGCTGCATTTGTTTTTCCGTTTGTATGTTTTGGAGTTTGCACTATCAATGTGTTTGCACTGCCTTTGCACCTGTCGGCCACCGTATTCATCCCTGGGGCACATTATGCATCACATGTGATTATATTCTAAGTACATTAAGCTATTTTATTTGCAGCTGGAAAGAAGCTTTAAAAAAAGGCTTTACACAAAAGCGCACCATATACACTCAATATAGTATTGAGAGACATTATGTACATGTTGATGTGCCTTGTCTAAATGCATTACCATTGAATAAAGGGACTGTTTTTCCATTGATCCGGCATTTCTGCAAATGGCTAGAAGGATTGGTGCAACAGCCTTTTTGTTGGTTCAAAGCTCTCCTCTAGCTCTGTGAGAGATTGTGTTGCTATGGTAATAAGCATCCTGGCAAGTACACAAGGGAGAAAGCCTCTAAAAGCTGAGTCGTTGAATGTTAAGATCACCCAGAGGCGGAGTATAAATGACAGAAAAGCTGCCTGGAGGTGCAGTGGTTAGAAGCGGATCATACTGGCATCATACATTGAGAGAGTTACTTTAGGGTTTATGGTATAGTGACAGAGAAGACACAATCTCTTAAAAGGTATAAAAAAAATGTATGATGTAAAGAATATATGTATGCTTTTTATCCACAATAATCATATCAGGTAAAGTGTTACGGACTACATATGCTTGACTTGAATGGTGACCGAAGACAAGAAGGAGAACATGAAACATTCTCTCTCATTTTCAGGTGGCATGGATCAGTACACAGAACATGAAGATGGATAGGTGACAAACATAGTGTGGAATAAGGATAAAATACTTCAGAAAATATAAAAGAACATTCAGCTGCAACGTTTTTTATATTTTGACATAAAAGCTATGGTCACATAATTTCTCAGCCTGCCACGTATGTTGGCAAATCTTAAAATACTTTTTACATTGATCCAAGTACGAAGAAATTAAATAGATTTAGTTTAACATTATCAATTACACGGTTAACAATATTCTATTATGTGCATGAAGTATGTATATCATTAATGATGAACCTTTGTTAGCTATTCTATGTTGACTCTGCTTTGGGATGTAGTGTAACTGTGGAAAACTGTAATTATCTCTTTTTTTGTCAAATGCATAATGATTTCCATCTGCTGAAGTTCATTGCCTAATACACAGTGTATGGGTGCCTCTAAGTGAACAGCTGAATCAATTGGCAAATAGTCAATTATACCTGTTTGGCAACTTGATGCACTAAGCATGTCAAGGTGAGTGAATCAGTGCAGATAGAACATCAGCGTAGAAGGATGACAATGTTATCAGGACTTTTCCATAGCACAAATCTAAATTTTGTATATATATTTGTTTATTTATTTAGATTTAGAGTATATTGTGACTCTTAGTTGACAGAATTTTTGGACATATCCACACATGCCTGGTTAGAAGGTTATTTACTCAATGCCACCAAGGCTGCCTTAATCCACGGGCCTACATGGCTAGGGGGCCTACGAGGCTAGGGGGCCTACCAATTTGGGTCGTGATGAGGTGAAAAAATCATATTGTTTTGTTATTTGTCAGGTTTGCGATCATTGGTATTATTTGTTCATTTGTGGCCGCTGAGTAGTCCAAAATACAAGTTACCCACACATCTAAGGTTTATTGGACAATGAGCTGACCAATCAGAACGCATATTAATGCTTTCAGGGTTTGTCCCCGTGATTGAGTTTGAAAAATGTCGTACAAATTAGAAAATGGTGCTCAAAAAAGAAAAGTGTTTCGCAAGGAGTTTTGTGATAAAGAACTACTCCAAAACATACCAAAGCAGACGGAATTTTTCTAATCAAAAGAGGAGCAGCGGGCAAGTGGAGTGGGTGAGGAGCTAGAAGCAGATCAGCATGGAGAGGAGGAAGCCAAGCAGACAGAAGACCCCTTCAGCAATGATGCAGGCTGCAGGGCAACAACTTTAATGAACAAGTATGTTTTCCTGGGCAAAAACTGGGCCACAGTTGTGCCAAAGCAACGATAGCGATATTTCTGCATCTCAACAGTAGTATAAGACACAGAAAAGATTATTTTCGAAAATTCTTTTCAGCCGCCTACTAAACCCAGAGAGAATGACTGAGCTAGTCACCTTTAAAAGACAATGTGTTCTGTTTTGCATGTAAGACAGCTGGTGAGAGCAAGGAAAAATCAACCTTTGTCAGTGAAGGTTACTCAGATTGGAAGCATGCCAGGGACCGTATAGCAGAACATGAAGGTTTTGACAGCCACAGAAAATCCATGATTTCCTATGTCAGTCTAGCAGCTGACCATGGAGCAGTAGACTCAGAACTGAAAAACAGTTCAATGATGAGTGTGAATATTGGCAACAGGTTCTACAGAGGGACTTGCTTTTAGGGGTGATAGCCACAGGTTTGGAGACATCAATAATAGCAACTATTTGGGCGGCATGAAGCTAATCAGTATGATCCTGTTCAACTCGGTGATTAATGTTTTAGAGGAGTTGGGTATAGACATTAACAACTGTAGTGCGCAGTGTTATGACAATGCTTGCAATATGTCAGGGAGCTACAAAGGTGTACAGGCCCGCATCAAGCAGATCAGCTCATTGGCCAAGTGGGTCTTGGCCAATGAGCCTGTGCAGCACACACTCTAAACCGGATGGGAGTTACCAGTGAGAACTGCTGTAAGGAGACTGAGCAGTTTTTCAGTTTTATTCAAGCTCTGTTAAACCTTTTATCAAAGAGCACCTCACGATGGCAGATGATCAGGGCAGGGCTGCAGCCCAATAATAATCAAAGAATATAAACTTTAAAATCGCTTTTAGGGACAAAGTGATCAGCACACGCTGTTGCAACCAAAGCCCTGTGCCAGAATTACGCAGGAATCCGGCAGTCAATCATCAGTCAACATAGCTCATGCACCAGAATTTGACCTCAAAAGAAGAAGCAAAGGCACTGCACAAAAAGATGAACAAACTAGAAATGACATTTATGTGCTCAATGTGGAATGCCACCCTTCAGAGTGAGTACTGCACTACAAGCAGTGGAATTTGACTTGTGCAATTCTGTGGATTTGGTTCGGTCATTGCGTGACTAATTCACAGGCCTGCGGCCCTGCTCTCTTTGAGACATCTACAAAGAACATGTCCCCAACTGTGTTCAATGAGTATAAAGCAGACACCCAATGAACGAAAAATAGGAAGAGACAGGTTGACCAGTCATCTGAGCCTGAGTGTGAGCCGCATGCGCTTTTCTGTATTTGTGTACATCTGCATCGTTGACCGGTTAGTGTCAAAACTGGACAGAAGATACTGGTCATTCAATGATGTTTGTGAAAACTTTGGCTTTTCAAACAAAACTAACTTGATGTCCCCCAATCATGTCCTCCAGTCAGCAGCATTGAGCCTAAAAAGAAAATATAACAGTGACTTAGAAGAAGACTTTGTGGAGCAGGTGGTACAGTTCAGACAGTTTGTAGGAGATAGGAAGATGACCAGCATGTCTTCATTGCAGTTATTGAAACTTCTGAGATAGGGAAAACTCTATACAGTGTTTCCAAACACAGACATACATAGCTCTAAAGCTATTTCTGACTATGCCAGTTACCAACTCAAGTGAAGAGCGGTCCTTTACCAATCTGGGCTTGGTAAAAAATAGACTGAGATCAAGCATACAGCAAGACCAAGTCAGTAACCTCACACTGATGTCCATCAAGCATGACATTTTTCATAATTTGAATTTTAAGGACATAATCAGGGTTTTTTCTGCTAAAAACACCAGGCAAAAAAAATCTAAAAAGGTAAGACAGTTAACTCTTTATTACCTTCCAGGTGTATGTTTCTGGAAACCACATGCTACTATGCTGTAGTGATACCTGCCTGGCATTTAAGCCTTGTTGCTATCTACAGCCAAGGATAAGGGCAGCCTGCAGCGTGTCATTCGGTCTGCTGAGAAGGTGATTGGCTGCAGTCTACTGTCGCTCCAGGAACTGTACACGTCCAGGACCCTGAAGCGGGCAAGGAAGATTCTGGCTGATCCCTCCCACCCCGGTCACAGACTCTTTGAAACTCTCCCCTCTGGCAGGAGGCTGCGGTCCATCCGGAAGAACAGTTTTTTCCCATCTGCCACCAGCCTTGTCAACAAAGCTCGGAAACCACCCTGACACTCTGCCTCCCCCCCCCCCCCCCCCCTTTTTTTTTGCTGACAGGACACTTGTAACTTGCAACTCTATGTGTTACATTAACGCTCAGCTTGGACTCCTGCTTTACTTGCACTGCCATACTTGCACACTGATCACCTACACTGTTGTACTGCTCTCGCATCTTATACTGCTCTACATTTACTCTCACTCACTTAAAACTGTGCTCATATATTTATATTATATTGTAGATATGTTTATACTGTGTAATTTGTATTGTATTGCACTGACTACGCCAAAACAAATTCCTTGTATGTCCAAAAACGTACTTGGCAATAAAGCTTTTCTGATTCTAATGATTCTCAATTGTGTGTGTGTGTGTGTGTGTGTGTTCCTGTCTTGGCATCACAGTGAGAACCATTTTCCCGATTTCACCATCAAATTGAGGGCCGTTTGTACCAAAGTGAGGACATTTTGCTGGTCCTCACGACCTATTTTGCTAACGGTTAGGTTTAGGACTAAGGTGTGAATTGACTTTAGGTCAAGGTTAGGGTTAGGCATGCACTGGTAATGATTAGGTATAGGGTGAGTTTATTGTCAGGTTTAGGGCATAGAAAGGGTTGAAAAGGACTGAAAATCAATGGAAGTCAATGGGAGTCAACACATGGTCCTCACTACACATAGCAAAACAAGAGTGTGTGTGTGTGTGTTCCTGTCTTGGCATCACAGTGAGAACCATTTTCCCGATTTCACCATCAAATTGAGGACCATTTGTACCAAAGTGAGGACATTTTGCTGGTCCTCACGACCTATTTTGCTAACAGTTAGAATTAGGACTAAGGTGTGAATTGACTTTAGGTTAAGGTTAGATTTAGATTTAGGTATACACTGGTAATGGTTAGGTTTAGGGCTATTGTCAGGGTTAGGGCATAGAAAGGGTTGAAAATGACTGAAAATCAATGGAAGTCAATGGGAGTCAACACATGGTCCTCACTACATATAGCAAAACAAGAGTGTGTGTGTGTGTGTGTGTGTGTGTGTGTGTGAGCACGCCTATGTTACAATGGCTAAGAAGGAATTATTAGACCTAAGGTGTGTAGACTTTATTTAAATATGTATTATATATAATGTGTGAAATTAAGCTGAGCTGAGAGTCAGAGAGGTCCCAGAAAGTTATTGAGACTAAATCAGCTGCTTAAAAACACACTTAAACATTAAAATTGGGGACAACTCTATAACACACTTTACAAACAGATTTACCTAAATTATTGACTGTTTTCTTTACAAAGAAAGGAGTGAAATATCCATCCATCCATCCATCCATTCTTCCATTGTCTATACCCACTTCTTCCGTACAGGGTTGCGGGTGAGCTGGTGCTTATCTTCAGCAGTCTGCAGGCTAGAGGCAGGGTAAACCCTGCAGAGGTCAAATATGAAATGTTTTAGTACATTTAATAGAAACACATTCCAGGCTCAAAGATGTGAGTTTGAGAAAACATGTGCCCATCCTAATACTTTTTTTGGTTAAATGTTTTTAGAGGTTTTAGACCATTTACTATATCTTCTCTGAAGTCTGTTTAAATGATGATACTTTGTCTGCATTATGAACAAAAATTGTCGCTTTGCATGCCTCTGGTTAAAGTTAACATTCAACAAATAGTAACTGGGACAAACTTGTTAACATTTGCTTTTAATAGTTAATTCTGTCATTAAACCTTTACACCCGACTGGCTGTGTTAACACAGTGTAGGCTGTCATTGGTATCTCCGTGGATTATTATTTCATCCATGAACATAATATCAGCAGGAAATGGTTTGTACAAGCCTGCCTATTTACAACTAGAATGTCCGCTCCAGTTGTTGAGATTCACTAATACATCCTGCACGTATACAGGCTTTTAAATGCCTTTGGGCTTTTATTTGAGATGTCATAGAAACCATGTAAATATCAGGAAATCATATTTCTATCAATATTTTAAAGTCCATAGCTGAAATTTCTTTTGGCAAGTTACAAGAATCAGCGTGGAGATGAAACTTTAATTTATGATGAAAATGACTTACATACTCTGGATTCAGTGACTAACAGTTGGAGCCAAACACAAAATATGACGAAACTGGATGATGATCTCTGATCAATCGAATTCAGACAGTGAGAGAATAAATGTATTGTAAACATGAATTATTGTAGAGCACTGTTGGTAGATTCTTCATGGTTGCAAGGTTTCAACTGCATTTTATTAACTGCTTTACTTCAAGCTCATTTTGACCATTTTTTGCTATTACTTTGAAAGCCTCATCATTAATAAATGATTTATTATCAACAAGAATTCCAGTTGCTTTATTTCCATGATGTTTACATTAGAATGACTTTGATTGTTATATTGCGTTTTTGTCTAAAAGTAACATTAGCTTAACGTTCTAAACTATCAGCACATTATATTTTAGCCCGTGCGTGCTGCAAGATTATGCAAACAACTTTTAATGGACAAAGCATTTTATTACAATACAATTTAATGTTTAAACAGCCTGTCCAAAGAATGGCAAGATTGTTCAGAGCTCAATCATATTCACACCTTTCTGAAATTATAACTAAAACAAGTTGTCAGAGAGGTGTGTTACCTTTTCAACAACAGTACAATAATAATGAAAACACAATAGCATAAAAAAATATAATTACATAATAATATAATGTATAATTTCTTTCTACCTCTGGAGTTAATTTAAATATGTGAACTTTTACTACACTTTAGGTTAAAAATATATTTTTCAAAAAAATATCAACACAATATTTTAAAAGACAAATTTATTTCACTACACTAGTGAAATAAAGCACTGCGGTATACTACTGTGGTAAAGATGGTTCACACAATATGTTGAATTTAACCTTTAAAATTTGTTTAAATGGGTTCATGTTTGCATCTGTTGTTTACTGTGTTTGAAAATCAAACAGTGTTTTAGGCTGTGTAAATGACATTTCTGTTTTTGTTTGGGTGGCTTCCTATTGGAACTTTCTGTGCAGGAAGTTTTGTGGAAAAGACATCAGTGCCAGCAGCTCTCAGTTGCTTGGTAACCGTTTATGTAGTCTAAGATTAGAAGCTGCAAGGTCAAAAATATAAACCCTTTCCTCTGGAGTTTCAAACCTTGGAGTTTATCCATATTAAAGTGGCCCTCAGATCCCCAGTTCCCATAGCTCTGGAATATTGTATTTCCATAGAGCTTTTAAAATACCACAAGATCCATATATGCAAAACTGGCCTTAATAGTCCAATAACATTATTCTATTTCTGCCATACCTTTCTATGGCATATGTGGCATTCAGGGCCACCTTAACCTACCGGTAGGCCCCTGGGTTGAGAGGTTTTCGTAGGCGACCCTCATAAAAAATGGAGTTTTGATGAAAATTCAATCTGGAAGACTCACCCCCTCCTCTGCTCCGTCCAATGACTCCACCATGCGTACCCGCTCCAGCCAATCAGCATCGAGTCCCCATTTCCACTTCAGCCAATCAACGTCCAAGGCTCCGCTTTAAAGATCTTCACTCATGGGCTTCCTCGCTCTTCAAGCTGAGCTGCGACCCTCCTCCTCCCCACCTCCACCATCTGGCTTCCTAGCTCCTCCCTGTTTCCTAACCTCCTCAGGCCTCCACTCCACCACCAGTCAGATCCCAGGGGGAAGACACCTCTAATTCTATTCATAAGTTGTTCATTCAAGCTCAAGTCATTCTCAGCGTTTGTGTCTTCCTCCGGGGTCCAAGCGCCAAAGAAATATTTGGAAATATACTTCTCTAATTGCCACTTATGTGTCTTTTCATTGTGAGTCTTACAGGATTTAAATAATTAATTAAAATGTATATATATATATATATATATATATATATATATATATATATATATATACACATTTTCATACCCATCATGACACGAATGCACACACACACACACACACACATACACACACACACACACACACTTCCATGTTTAACCATCTTTATGAGGACTTTTCATTGACTTCCATTCATTTTCATTCACACGACTTAACCCTGACCCTAACCCTAACCATTACCAGTGCCTACCTTACCCAAACCCTTACCTAAACTCAATTCACACATTAGTCCTAAACCTAAACCATAACCCAAGAACAGCATTCAAAAAATGAGGACCAGGAAAATGTCCTTACTTTCCAAAAATGTCCTTACATTGCTGGTAAAATATGAAAAATGGTTCTCCCTCCGCAGCAAGTACAGGAACACTCACACACATATATATATATATATATATATATATATGTATATACAGTACAGACCAAAAGTTTGGACACACCTTCTCATTCAAAGAGTTGCCTTTATTTTCTTGACTATGAATATTGTAGCTTCACACTGAAGGCATCAAAACTATGAATTAACACATGTGGAATTATATACTGAACAACAAAGTGTGAAACAATTGAAAATATGTCTTATATTCCAGGTTCTTCAAAGTAGCCACCTTTTGCTTTGATTACTGCTCCGCACACTCTTGGCATTCTGTTGATGAGCTTCAAGAGGTAGTCACTTGAAATGGTTTTCACTTCACAGGTGTGTCCTGTCAGGTTTAATAAGTGGGATTTCAAGCCTTATAAATGGGGTTGGGACCATTAGTTGTGTTGTGCAGGAGGTGGATACAGTACACAGCTGATAGTCCTACTGAATAGACTGTTAGAATTTGTATTATGGCAAGAAAAAAGCAGCTAAGTAAAGAAAAACGAGTGGCCATCATTACTTTAAGAAATGAAGGTCAGTCAGTCCGAACAATTGGGAAAACTTTGAAAGTGTCCCCAAGTGCAGTCGCAAAAACCATCAAGCGCTACAAAGAAACTGGCTCACATGAGGACCGCCCCAGGAAAGGAAGACCAAGAGTCACCTCTGCTGCGGACGATAAGTTCATCCAAGTCACCAGCCTCAGAAATCGCAGGTTAACAGCAGCTCAGATTAGAGAACAAGACATTGCCACACAGAGTTCTAGCAGCAGACACATCTCTAGAACAATTGTTAAGAGGAGACTGTGTGAATCAGGCCTTCTTGGTAAAATAGCTGCTAGGAAACCACTGCTGAGGACAGGCAACAAGCAGAAGAGACTTGTTTGGGCTAAAGAACACAAGGAATGGACATTAGACCAGTGGAAATCTGTGCTTTGGTCTGATGAGTCCAAGTTTGAGATCTTTGGTTCCAACCACCGTTTCTTTGTGCAGCGCAGAAGAGGTGAACGGATGCCTGGTTCCCACCGTGAAGCATGGAGGAGGAGGTGTGATGGTGTGGGGGTGCTTTGCTGGTGACACTGTTGGGGATTTATTCAAGATTAAAAGCATACTGAACCAGCATGGCTACCACAGCATCTTGCAGCGGCATGCTATTCCATCCGGTTTGCGTTTAGTTGGACCATCATTTATTTTTCAACAGGACAATGACCCCAAACACACCTCCAGGCTGTGTAAGGGCTATTTGACCAAGAAGGAGAGTGATGGGGTGCTGCGCCAGATGACCTGGCCTCCACAGTCACTGGACCTGAACCCAATTGATGGTTTGGGGTGAGCTGGACCGCAGAGTGAAGGAAACAAGTGCTAAGCATCTCTGGGAACTCCTTCAAGACTGTTGGAAAATCATTTCAGGTGACTACCTCTTGAAGCTCATCAACATAATGCCAAGAGTGTGCGGAGCAGTAATCAAAGCAAAAGGTGGCTACTTTGAAGCACCTAGAATATAAGACATATTTTCAATTGTTTCACACTTTTTTGTTCAGTATATAATTCCACATGTGTTAATTCATAGTTTTGATGCCTTCAGTGTGAAGCTACAATATTCATAGTCATGAAAATAAAGAAAACTCTTTGAATGAGAAGGTGTGTCCAAAATTTTGGTCTGTACTATATATATATATAGTTATATATATATATAGATATATAGATATATATCTATATATATATATAGATATTTAGATATCCAATGAAGATGTATATATGGATATGGTGTAGAAGGTGACATGTATGGAGAACATGTAAATTCAATGAAGACACTGCCCAGTTCAGGATTTGAACCCAGAACATTTTTGCTCCCCAGCAACAATGCTAACCACTGCCCCACAGTGCAGCCTTTGACAAGTAGGTTGATAAGACGTGAATATTCTCACACAGAAGGCAATAGACTCAGAAGTGATATGGTTTCTGTTGAGATGTAACTTAAACTAATAAAACAGATTCTACTGATTAAAAATAGGGACAAATTAAACAGTAGCAGTAGATTCTGATGCATCTAAATGATATTATAATAAACATTTATCCATTTTTCACCTGTATTAAGCTCATACAATATAAACCGTTCTGTGTGTGGGTGATTCTGCCCATTGAAATGCCCGGACGTGTTTGAGACCTTGTAAAATACTTTCTGTTTTGTCTAGAGATAAATTACACCCACATCATCTTGCTGTCTGTGTTTTCCTCTTTGGATTTTTTATGACCACGCTTAGCTAGAGGTTTCAGTATGAAAGCAGTCAGATGATTTAAAGGTGCTCAGAAGGCTGCACAGTTTTTTATGTGGTTCGTCTGGACTCTTCTTTTTTGAGTCATATTTTGACAGACTGTTCTCTGTCTCTATTTCTTTATTGTACCTCTGTTACTCCTTTTTTGTCTATTAATCCATCAAATTCCCAACTCATAAAATATGAATGCATTTAAAAATGGAAGAGGCAATCTAAACATATGCACTTGTTTCTTACTCCTTACTCACTAATGTTTTATTTGCATTACCGACACATCTTTTTACATCCGTCTGAACAGTGAATGTCTCTCTTTGCACAAATATTGGCAACATATCGGTGAAAAGATTGTCACAGTCAGAAGTTGTCGTCTTTGGATGGAGTCTTTGAAAAAGAAACTGCTCAGTCAAGTCAATTAACCTGGATGGCATTAAACTGAACTCTGTTAACAAAGTAAAAACATTGGTGTTACTTTTAACCAGGACATGTTTAAATCCCATATTAAACAGGTTTCTAGGATTTCCTTCTTTCGCCTCTGGAACATTGCCAAAATTACAAATATCCTGTCCAGGAGTGACGCTGAAAAACTAGTTCATGCATTTGTTACTTCAAGGCTGGACTATTGTAATTCTTTACTATCAGGATGTCCACAAAATGCAGTTAAAAGCCTTCAACTGATCCAAAATGCTGCACAAAGAGTTCTGGTGAAAATTAAAAAGAGAGATCATATTTCTCCTATTTTAGCTTCCCTTCATTGACTCCCTGTTAAATCCAGAATAGAATTTTAAATTCTCCTCCTCACATATAAAGCCCTTAATGATCTAGCTCCATCATACATCAGAGATCTGATTGGTCCATATGTTCCTAACCGAGCCCTTCGTTCTCAGACTGCAGGTTTACTGGTGGTTCCTAGAGTCTCTAGAAGTAGAATGGGAGGCAGATCCTTTAGTTTTCAGGCTCCTCTCCTGTGGAACCAGCACCCAGTTTTAGTCCGTGAGGCAGACACCCTGTCTACTTTTAAGGCTAGGCTTAAAACTTTCCTTTTTGATAAAGCTTATAGTTAGAGTGGCTTAGTTTATCCTGAGCTATCTCTCTGGTTATGCTGCTATAAGCTTAGGCTGCTGGAGGACATAATGACCACTTTCACCCTATTCGCTACATTCTCACACTACTCTCCAATTTTGCATTGTTTGCTGTTATTTCAGCTTTTAACTTCATGCTCTCTCTCTTTTCTCTTCCTAAAAGCTACACCTGGCCTGACTCTGTGTCTACCTGTGACACCTTTCTGGAGGGGGGCATCTTCCAAGCTTCTGCTGCCAACAACTTAATGCTCACCTTCTCTGATGATACACTTGGCCCTGTCTTTCAGTGTTTAACCCTATTTTTCTCCTAGACATAGCTACTGTCTGAGCTTCTACTGTGACTAACTGTATGTCCTCCCTTTCATATTCTAAACTTGAAAACTGGCTCACAATTTATCTGTTTTTTCTTCCCTGGTGAAGCCACTAAAGAAGCTACATCCATTAACATTTTACTTACTCCTACCCATAGAAAGTACTCCTGGATCAGTGCTTCTGTGTTTTTTTTCTGTCTCTGCTCTGTTCTCTCAAACCCCCAGTTGGTCGTGGCAGACGGCCGCTCACACTGAGCCTGGTTCTGGTTCTGCTGGAGGTTTCTTCCTGTTAAAAGGGAGTTTTTCCTTTCACTGTTCGATAGTTAGGATTAATTGGAATGTACAGGGGTTGGACAATGAAACTGAAACACCTAGTTTTAGACCACAATAATTTATTAGTATGGTGTAGGGCCTCCTTTTGCGGCCAATACAGCGTCAATTCGTCTTGGGAATGACATATACAAGTCCTGCACAGTGGTCAGAGGGATTTTAAGCCATTCTTCTTGCAGGATAGTGGCCAGGTCCCTACGTGATACTGGTGGAGGAAAACATTTCCTGACTCGCTCCTCCAAAACACCCCAAAATGGCTCAATAATACTTAGATCTTGTGACTGTGCAGGCCATGGGAGATGTTCATCTTCACTTTCATGTTCATCAAACCAATCTTTCACCAGTCTTGCTGTGTGTATTGGTGCATTGTCATCCTGATACACGGCACCGCCTTCAGGGTACAATGTTTGAACCATTGGATGCACATGGTCCTCAAGAATGGTTCGGTAGTCCTTGGCAGTGACGTGCCCATCTAGCACAAGTATTGGGCCAAGGGAATGCCATGATATGGCAGCCCAAACCATCACTGATCCAACCCCATGCTTCACTCTGGGCATGCAACAGTCTGGGTGGTACGCTTCTTTAGGGCTTCTCCACACCGTAACTCTCCTGGATGTGGGGAAAACAGTAAAGGTGGACTCATCAGAGAACAATACATGTTTCAGATTGTCCACAGCCCAAGATTTGCGCTCCTTGCACCATTGAAACCGACGTTTGACATTGGCATGAGTGACCAAAGGTTTGGCTATAGCAACCCGGCCGTGTATATTGACCCTGTGGAGCTCCCGACGGACAGTTCTGGTGGAAACAGGAGAGTTGAGGTGCACATTTAATTCCGCCGTGATTTGGGCAGCCGTGGTTTTATGTTTTTTGGATAGAATCCGGGTTAGCACCCGAACATCCCTTTCAGCCAGCTTCCTTTTGCGTCCACAGTTAATCCTGTTGGATGTGGTTCGTCCTTCTTGGTGGTATGCTGACATTACTCTGGATACCGTGGCTCTTGATACATCACAAAGACTTGCTGTCTTGGTCACAGATGCGCCAGCAAGACGTGCACCAACAATTTGTCCTCTTTTGAACTCTGGTATGTCACCCATAATGTTGTGTGCATTTCAATATTTTGAGCAAAACTGTGCTCTTACCCTGCTAATTGAACCTTCACACTCTGCTCTTACTGGTGCAATGTGCAATCAATGAAGACTGGCTACCAGGCTGGTCCAATTTAGCCATAAAACCTCCCACACTAAAATTACAGGTGTTTCAGTTTCATTGTCCAACTCCTGTATGTACCCGACTTGAAATTTGTATGATTCGATTGAATTCATTTTGTGAAGTGCCTTGAGTTGACATATGTTATGAATTGGCGCTATATAAATAATGCTGAATTAAACTGAACTTGAATTTTAAAGAGCCTGTTCCAAAAACCTGCTGTCATTGGCTGCTGCCAGTGAGCTCTGTGCTGCTCTGCATCACCTTGTTCCGTAAAGGGGAAAATACAACATAGTTTTGCAAGCATCTAGAGCAATGGATGTTCTGTCACACTGTTACAGTAACAATAACTGAGGAGATAATTCTTGGAGCTCTACAAATGAGTTAAAAGGAGCTTCAGCAGCAATAGAAAAGCCAGTTGCTTTTTTTTGCATTTTGAATTTTTAAAATCCATATGTTAATCCAATGCTAGCAGACCGTAGGTAGACTGACACAAGAAGCAATGCTTACCGTTGTTAGGAATAACCTTTATTAATATGCTCATTGCTGTTTTTCCCTTTTATACCATAGTGAAATAAAATACAAGTTCTAATGTTTCCCGTTTGTTACAATAGGATAAGAATGCTCATAGACACACAGTACAAGGATAAATGGCCCAAGGTTTGTCATAAATGACCTGAAGCTGGGGCACTGGGGCTGATAGTGGAGCAGCCGGTATAACTGGGTTGATTAGAAAGCTACAGCACACTTAGATTAAGTATGGACACCCGCTACTACACAATCTAACAGATAGACACCACAACGGTGACACTCTTTCTACTGATAATCACTGAGGGAGGGAATATCCATTGCATTGGAGTGCCAGATATAAAAACTATGTGACTTTCTATCGGGGCTCTTCGTCATCCTCTAACAGACGGCGACGGTCCAAGACAGGAGCCTCAGCGCTGATCTCTGTAATCATTCATCTGCCTTAAGTTAGATTAAAAAGAGCTAAAAGTTAGAAACTGGTTGAGAGTCGTTCCTTTAGGAGTCTTTAGATAGAGTGGTGACTATTTCCGGGGTCCAAGGACCGGTGGAGCTCCAAGGCGTCTGACCGCCAACAGGGTGCGGTAGCTTTGGACACCATCTAAAAAATACACAGGGAGATCACTCTTACAACTAGGGTTTCTAACAGTCCCAATGGTTAATAAAACCACAAACTAAAGGTTGTTAAAAACAGTTAAAAATTTATAGAAATGAATCATCCTTTCACTAAAATAGTAAACACCCACTTTTGGTGTAAATTATCTTAGTCTTTTAAATACAAACACAGAACAACTTTTCCGTGGGTCATGAATAATTAATCAGGCCAAAAATGGTCCATAAATGACACTGTTCACAAAAAATCTTAGCATAGTCTGAATTGGATTTTCAGACTATTTTGCAAAGAAATTAGCTGAAATCTGTTAGCAGGTGCACATTTTAATCTATTTTAATATCAACTGATGCCCCATAAAAATATTTGTCATTACCTTAGCTTTGATCAGTATTGCTAGTGGTGAAAGCTGAAGAGACTTTCACAAAAAAAAGACCTGTTGCAAAACATGCTAATGGAAATGCATTTCTAAACTTTTGAATGTTCCACTGAGTGCCGTTTAAGCCACACTGCTGAATTGGAACTAACTTAATTTCACCAAAAATCAGCCACGGCCACATGAAAGATTTCTGACACAGGAGTAAATAATTAAACAATAATTAAAATAATTGCCCAAGAGAAAATGAGGTCTCTCTCCTGCAGATGCAGTTTTCTTCCGTGGAAAACAATAGACAATGCAGTCAACCAAAAATGGCCTTTATGCACACTTACTGCAAAAGACTCTTTTGCTAAAAAAAAAAAAAGCAAGCTGAAGCCTGTTTAAAGTTTCCAGCAGAAGATTTGAACTTGCTGAACTTGTTTGGGTATCATTACACACATTATGTTTGCAGGAACAATGGTTCTCCATGGTATCCCAAAAACACCATGCCAAACGTGAAGTAAGCAGGTGGGAACACCATGGTGTGGGCTTTCATACAGCATTTGAAACTGCCAGACTATATAACTAAAGAAAAGGTACAGTAAATGGAGACATTTACCAGAACATTCTTGATGAGAACCTGAAGATGAATTGATGTGGATTTTCAAGCAACAAAGTAGTTCCCAACACACAACCTCTTAAATGGTTTCAGACAAAGAAACTAAAACTGTTATAATCAGTCAGTCACCTGATTTGTACCCAATTGAAAACCCATGGAAGTAACAGTTTTTACCTTTAACTTTATTTGTGTCCGGATGTGTTGTGTTGGAGCAGGACATGAAGGAAAGGAAGGTAAGGAAAACGTCCAGTTCTTGGCATGAGGAAAACAGGACATTTAATTATGAAGAGCATAACAGAAGAAAAACAGCAGTGAACAATTGATACCTAGGAGCCTAAATAATGAGGAATAAAGAGTGACATTGAAATCAGGTGAATCTTTTTAGAGGTATACAGAGCAGATAAACTAAGAGAAGGAGACTATTTAACACAGAGAGCTGAGTTAAATACAACAGATCTACCCACCTAAAGGTAAAAACACCTAACAAGTCCACTTTACAGTCTAAGCCAAAATGTACAGTTTGGAAAACAAGAAATGAGTAAGAAACTCAACATAAAATAATGAATTTATATAGCAAGACCTTAACAGTATTAAACAACCCAGAATAGATTGGAATACAAACAAAAATGAAAACACTTGCAAATAAACCTATGTGGTTTATTCACATTTGCTAATACTGTACAAATAGCTTTGTATTGGAAAATATCCATATTTACATTTAGATATTGGGATCATAACAAAACCAATAATTCCTGAATCAAAGCATCTATTCAGTTTGCTACTTTAATCAGAAGTGAGTAAAGGATGTGTGCAACAAAGGGAAAGAAGCTCCAAAGGTTTATTCCCATTTTACAACAGTAAACCAATTTTGTTGCTGCACATTTTAAGATTATAACCACTTGTGGGGTCTTTAACTGTGCAGTCAAAATTATCTTAACAGAAAATGAGCCCAGATTTATGCTATTTACATCTGATCACTCTTGTATACCTATAAGTAACACTAAAACACATTTTACTGACCATGTTCTGAGTGGTAGACTTACAAATTAAGCCTATGTGTCAGTTTAAACACTGTCTCCTACTATGCTGTGCTGAACTGACTGTCCTGATGTGGTGTTTGACATTATGAGTGCAGATAACTTGTTTGACTTCATCTCAAGTATAATTCTGTCTGCTTCCAGAGCATCTGTTTCTGAGAAATGTCTTATTTTTCTTTTATAGCTTGACAGATAAAGACTCACTCTGAAAATGTATTTCAAACCAAAGTAAAGTAAAAATGCATGTACATGCATGGCCTCCACTCTTCACATTTATTTGGAAAAATCTATGAAATATATTTCTTTCCTCAATTTACTAAGAAACATTTTTGTCTTTCTGCAGGCCAAAGGCATTTAAAAACTGTATTTTGATATTTAAAATGGAACAAACAGTGTTAAGTTTGACATACAGAATATAATAAATGACAAAACTGTGATATTGTGATTAAGGGGAATCAATGGCAAAAACGAGAGAGAGAGAGAGGCCATTACCAAGATCTTACAAGGATATTTCCACACTCGGCCAATTAGACAATTAGAGCTGATTTTCTTTCTCTGCGTATCCCCTTTTCCTCTCCTCTATCACAGGCTCAGGACAGAAATCTTGGACTTGAGCTTGAGAAAATATAATGTAGTGGGTCAGCTGTAGGCCCAGCAGAGAACAGAAGCACAAAACATAAGGACTAAGAGTAGGATAAGCCTATGTGTCAGTGTACCGCAGGACTTAGTTACGCTCTAAACCCGAGTCAATGCTGCCGATTCTGGAGAATAATTATACCTGGATGCATTTGGTTTACAGAATGCATTTACAACTGGTGTTTTTTGGATTGTCCACTTACAAGTACTAAAATTATTTTGCAATTTGCCTATATATTTTTAGGCAGCAAAGGAGGAAGTAGTAAAACCAATATAGGGGTCAGAGTGAAGGATAGACTCACTTTAACTTTAGTATAGAGACAAGAGGTCCATGGTTATTATGTTTTAGTGTGGAAGGAGGCTGACATAAAGGCACAAACTCTTCTGTCAGATTAAACTGGAAAGTTATTAATTACTTTGGTTTCATTAGACAGATGTTGATACTAAAGGACAAAGTCAGGCTTGCTTTTTTTCTATAACTAAGGCAGTTTAGGAACCCCGTGGTCATTATCAATTACCATATTTTAAATACTGAACCTGTTAATGAGAAGCAGCAGAATTAACAAAAATAAGTAAACAGTTGACTAAATATTTTTTCATGACATTGTCTTCTTGTGGGCTACAGGTGACGCAGTTGATAGCACTTTTGCCTTGCAGCAAGAAGGTCCTGGGTTCAAATCCTTGCCTGGGGGTCTTTCTGCATGGAGTTTGAATGTTCTCCCCATGCCTGCGTGAGTTCTGTCCGGGTAGTCCGACTTCTTCCCACAGTCCAAAAACATGATTGTTAATATTAATTGCTCTCTCTAAATTGCCTTTAAGTGTGTGTGGATGCTTTTTTCCCTGTGTGTCTCTGTGTTGCCCTGTGATGAACTGACGACCTGTCCCGTGTGTATCCTCGTTCTCATCCAGTGATTGCTTAAGATAGGCACCAGCTCCCCCCCAACTCTGCAAGGACAAGCGAGTATAGACCCTGGATGGACTGTCTCCTTGTTCTGCGCCACACCTAATGTTTTACTTCTTACATCATTACATTTATCTGAAAGCAACAGTTTCCACTTGCCTTAAAATAACCTTTTTAGCAGAAGAAGGTTACTGACATTTATTTTCTGATTGATATATAAATTACATTGGAAACTGTATTTTTGATCTATGTGGATTTGCGATGATATTTTAACTGTTTTCTAATTTTTGCTTTAGCAATAAGTTGTCAGACAAAAAACAATCAGGAGAAAAATATCACTATTACTTACCAATGGATGCACAAGCCATCATAATATAATAATATATTTTTCAACATTGGTAACAGGAGGCGTTTTAAGCACTGGTATGTCATATCTGTACATGCTAGTGATAATGCTTAAATCATTTTAACTCAGAAATCTGCCTTGAGTGGCTGGTAGGCCTAGAAAACTGCTATGCAGGTACGCCTTATTTACCATTTCTAAGTCTGTGTAATTAGATCATTACAATTTATTCTATTAAAGTCAGTGATACAGATGGATGCTGTGAATTATATATAAATATATCAGGTCTTTTCAAGAGCTGTGACATCACTTTTGACTCAAACAATATCCATTCATTTTAATTTAGTTAGTTTTGTTCCATCATAGTTTTAGTTTATCACAGTCTTTCTGTATTTTATATTATTTTAAATGTGCTTTATTACTGAATCTGGCTGTTTGATTTGTTGTAAAACTGGTTTAACTGAATATATTTTCACATAACCAGATTGTACTGTATTTAAACTGGATATGAATTGGATCTAGCAAGGTGGCAGTTGATGGCATTTGTGATAAACTGGCACCAGGTGCACGAATAAAATGATTTAAAATTAATTTAGAAAGGTCATGCAGGTCTGCAAGTGTAATGAGTTACAGACTTGTCACATAGTAGATGCATAGGTTGTAAAAGTGCAGCTTGTGTCTCTATGCTGTCGACTTGTCCAGGTTGTAACCAGCCTCTGGCCTAATGACTGCTGAATATAGGCACAAGTCCCTTAATAAATAATGCAAATTGATTAAATATGCAATTTTAATATAAACTTCCAGGAAAAAGTATGAGCCAGGATAATGACGCTAACCGGATGCAGGGGACTTTTGGGCCAGTTCAGTTCAACATCCTGACTGTGCACTAGTTGGTGGACAACACTTTAAGGTAAGTGCTTTCAGAACTTTTTAACAAAACGAGACCTCCAGCAAAACCAGATACAGGGTGGGAAAGGTTTATTAATTCACTACACCGTTTCTTGCTTTCACCATATAAAATGATAATCTTCGAAAGAGTATATTAAAAACTGTTCAGTTAATCCGTTACGCTGACAGTTTAATATGACAATGAATGTTTTCTGAGTTTTGCATGACCAACTCTTATCAGCGTGTGACTGGCAGTATGTCAGCCTAATCTTATCAAACCTTAAACTTAAGCATTTGTTGAGCCGTGGTGGTTGCTGGATTGGAGGACAGGGGGTAAATGTAATAGCTGCTCAAATCACTTCACACTACAGCCACATTCACCCAGTCATACTCACTAAAATGCACACATTCATGTTTGGGGGGCACAGTGTGGTTTCCTGTTTCCTGCCACTGAGCCTGTACTGGTTGGGCGGGGACTGGGGGTGTGGTTATGGCCTGGGGGTCTTTGACAGCACCATGGAGGGCTAGCCGGGGGCTGCCCGCCTTGGTAGAGTGTTGTCTGTGTGGGTGCTCGGGCCACGTACCAGAGTGGCAGGCACCCGTCTAGTGACATATGGTTCCCAGAGGTGTGTTGGGCTGGTTGACGGCCGCGGTGGCTGTGTTGGGCTCTGATGGATGTCTTACCCTCTAGACCTCTTGGGGACTGGCCCCTCAAGGTGAAATAAATTGTGCCCTTCCTACCTTGGTCCATTCAGGTTCTGAGTGCTGTGGTGAGCTGGTACCTGCTTGACATTTTGGGGTCCCCAGGGTGTTGTGATTATGATTATATTATTTAACATTTAAGAGTGATATTTTAATGGGAGTGTTGGGCTGTAGGAAGTTAAGTGTGCGAACCATATACAGAGGTCTTAGTCCTCGACGTGGCTTTCCCAGGTTCGAGTCCCGGACATGGTGACATTTGTCGCATGTCTTCCCCTCTATCTTCATTCCCATTTCCTGTCTATCTACTGTCAAATAATAAGGAAAAATAAAGGCCACTAGTGCTGCAAAAAAAATCTGTTAAGAAAATAGGTATATTATAATATTTTATTAAATAATAACTCAGTCTGTTAAGTGTTGTCCGGTCCATACAAGCCCAGGCAATGGTATTAAGACAATAGTGAAAGGGGTGAGCCAAGCTCTGACATTACTGAACAGCAAAACTCTTGGAATGTGGAATAAATTCACATAATTTCTTAAAATACAAGAATTTATTAACAAAAATAGGTCCACTCAAAGTCAAACATATTTCAATCAACAAACTCTTTTCTATGCTAAAACAACCCAACTAAACTACCAAGCAGAATGAAAGAATAAGGAAGGGCGATGGGCTATGTACAATATAAACAAGTGAATCAAAGATGGTTGAAAACCATGACCAAAAGAGTGATGCAACATTACCATGCAATGTTTATGTTTGAGAACCAAGGATTATCTAGAAGAATCTGGAAATTAAGTTAAGTTAATCTTGGAACCAACTTGGGCAATAATTGGTATACCTTTAAACAACCATTCACAATACAAAATCAGATAAAACATTATTTTAATAAAACATTTTAAAGAATGATTTGGTAAATAAAATCAACCTTCTGGATCACCAATTCCCAACGGTGTTTAATTAGCTGACTTTATTTATTAAAATAATATTTAAAGAACTATTAATATTAAAATATTCAAGGAAATATTATTTTGAATAGGAACCAAAGCTTTCTGTCTTAATGGTGTTTAATTAGTCATCACGTTTAGTAAAGTAGTATTTAAGGAAATATTATTTCCTAGATTGGAAACTAACAACCTTTCTGGGTAAATGATCTTCAGCTGACTCATAAAGTAGCCAAGCACTTGTTCTTAGCTGTTAGCTGTTGGATCTAACAAAAGAACGTGTAGCTTATCATCAGAATCAAACACATACCTTTAAAATACCACTAATAAAAGTGTTGAAATGCAGAAGCGTGGACGGCGCGTTATGGCCGATCTTCTGTGTTTAAAATCACCCTTTAAATAAAGTTTGTCTAAACTATTAAAACACAACACAGAACACATCATTAGCTGAGCAGCTAGTCTGCTAGCACTTAGCTAAGTTTTCTCAACACAAGCAGAAGACAAAATGTCAAGAAACGAACATTATTTAGGCTATGTTCACACTGCAGGTCATAATGCTTAAATCCGATTTTTTCAAAAGATTTTTCAGAAAGATTTTTTTGTGTTGTCGTTCACATTACTTTGAAAATGTTGTGGCTCCAAAATGACCCGCATGCACATAAGAACAATACAAGCGTTGTCACCGCAGCACAACAGTAAACACGGAGAAATAGGTGTTATGGTTTAAGTGCACAACAGAAGCCATTTATTGTCAGCAGGTGCTGGGTGGCAAACATGCGAATAAAAAGAGAGTGAAACTCTTGATTGTTCCGTTTTGGTGAGCCAGGGAAGTTAACAACTTTACAGAGACTGACTTTATTCAGAACTTTAACATGTCAAGGACAACTTAATTATAAGTGTCAGCGCCCCTCCTCTCAACTCCACAGGCTGAAGACTTGATGTAATCCATTGTGTTGGGCCACAGCAGGGGCAGATCATCACGTGCTCGGTAACCTCGATAGCATTTTAAAGTCCTCTGTTTGAACGGTTGTATACAAATTTTACAATACAAACTATGTCCCACATCCAGACGGTTCCTATGAGCCTTTCAATTAGGCTTGAATAAAGTTTTATCTCTGTTTATTAACAAGCTCTAACGTCTTGCTGACTCTCAACTGTGCAGTACTATTGTAGCCACCCGTCTGTTTTGCTAACTACTACTGTTTCCTGCTGGGTGGCGCAAAATTGTGACAAATGTGACGGAAAGTGACGTCAAAGTCACATCTAATGCGCCTTGGTCGTTCCTACTGGAGTCACATTCCAAAAGATCACTTACAAGTCGGATTCAAGACCACATATGAATGTGGTTCAAATGTGACTTGAAAAAGTCAGATATGGGCCAGAAATGAGCATTCACAATTGTTCTAAAAGGTCTGACCTGGTCACTTGACTCCCAAAAAGACAGATTTGGGCCACATTTGCCTGCGGTATGAACGGGGCCTTAAATATTTTCATTCTGAACTAATCTTCTCTGCCCTGAACTGCGCTAAAGAAGGGGTTCCAAAGGGTGCTGGTTTTGGGAAGCGAAGTTGTCCATCCTGGTCATCCACATGTGGAGTGAACTGTACAACAGAGGCAGGTTGCAGCTCCCTCAGTGGCCACGGTGCAACAGGATAGCTCTCACTACCTGTACATGCATGCAGGAAGGCGTACGATACTGCGGTCTCATTGTAATCTTCTCCAGGCTGTGGGGGAAAATCTGCTTTAAATTGGGCTACTTCAGAATCAGAATCAGAATCAGATCAGAATCAGAAAAGCTTTATTGCCAAGTACGTTTTTGGACATACAAGGAATTTGTTTTGGCGTAGTCGGTGCAATACAATACAAATTAAACAGTACAAACATATCTACAATATAATATAAATATAAGTGCACAGTTTTAAGTGAGTGAGAGTAAATATAGAGCAGTATAAGATGCAAGAGCAATACAACAGTGCAGGTGATCATTGTGCAAGTAAAGCAGTGCAAGTAAGCAGGAGTCCAAGCTGAGCGTTAATGTAACGCATAGAGTTACAGGTTACAGGTGTCCTGTCAGCAAAAAAAGGGGGGGTGTGGGGGAAAGGGACAGTGTCAGTGTGGTTTCCGGGCTTTGTTAACCAGGCTGGTGGCAGATGGGAAAAAACTGTTCTTGTGGCGTGAGGTTTTGGTCCGGATGGACCGCAGCCTCCTGCCAGAGGGGAGAGTCTCAAAGAGTCTGTGACCGGGGTGGGAGGGATCAGCCAGAATCTTCCCTGCCCGCTACTTCTGGAGGCATCAGAAGAAAAGTCAAGCCACGCTTGTCTTGTTACTCCATTTTTATGAATTAATACTGGATACTCAAACAGCAATTCATTACTTAACTTTTTTCATTCGATTGGTGTGATCGTAGTCACTTTCGGATTCAAGTTGAAGAGTTATGTCTGCTCGCCGGCAAGGAGACATTTGCACGTTGTGTCCCTCCGTCCTGTTCTCCTGCTGGAAATCCGTGTGGTAGAGGCCACCCTGTTGGAACACAATGTTTATGTTCGGACTGTGACGTCACGGGGAATCCATGTTCATCTATAATGTAATCCATGGCTGGGGTCCCAACATGGGGGTCTCCCCTGCTTAGTGCCGGGCAGTCTTGCTGACTGGGGTTGGTGCGAGCTCTGAGCCACCAGGGGGACCAGTCTCTGGCCTTAACCTGTGAAGCTGGGGGTGGTGGTGTGACTGTGGTGTTGTGGCTGGCATGGGGGAGCTCAATGCCCTGCATCTTGCTCTGTGCCTCTTTGGCCTGGGGACTGCTGCTCCTGTGCCTTGCTGGCAATCTACTTCTTTGCTGGGCGTATGGTTGCTCTTGGACTGCTGCGGCCTTCCGGGGTCAGGTCTACCTCCTCTTTGCTGCTCTTACATGCTGCGGATTGCAGCCCTTCCACCGTTCTCGCCACACTTACAAATGTAAACTTCCAGGTAAAATACTCACACACACCCACTGAACATGAATACACTTTTTTGTACACATATGCCCACCCACCCACCCACACACTCATGCACCAACACACAAATAATCAAAATGGTTGATGGTCATTCACACACAGGTTACTATACTATCTATGTGGCCTGCCTACTTTGATGCTGGACTGAATCTGGAATTAATAGAGTTAATCAATGAGAATATTGTCTTATTCTTTTTGTAGGGCAAAGCTGCCCTGTTACATGTAGGCAGCCATTTGCTCTACATGGTATGCCTAAAATGCCACAAAAGGACACAAAACATTGTATAAAAAAAAATTATTAGGGAACTCATGCACAATGTGTAAGTGTCCCTTAAAATGAAGAAAAACTGCAATGTTTGCAGATCACTGCAGAGCATGGGATTACTAAATTGATGTTTAGAATTTCAGAAATTGAGTGAAAATTGTTTGCTATACTAAGAATATTTTGTAGCCTACTACAACTAAATAAAGCCTTCATTGATGCTTAAAAACAACCTCATTGTACCACCTGAAATTGGTTTGGTACCAGTTATACGTCCACTAACATGCCCTTGAAGAATTTGACTGTTTGAAATATAATACTGCCAAAGGACTGATGTTTATTGAGATTAATTAAAAGTCACCCTGACAGATTTTGTACCTACTTTGTAAGCATGAACCTTGTTTTCCCTTCCATCTTCCCTTCAGCGCCCCGCCATGCTCAGTGATAAATAATAGAAATCAACCGCCGCCTGAGGCAGAGAAGCTGCTGAGAACACAGCCGCTTCCCAAAACTCAAGGTTTCACATCAAAGGACTAGTTGTGCACTGCTATGCAACAGGCAAAATAATGACCATGCAGCATGAATGTGTGCACAGGTGGGTGAATGATTACCTAAGAGATGTACATGGGAGAAGTAGAAAGACCATATAGCAGTAACAAAATAGTAGGTATTCCTGTGGCACTTATACAGTCATGACTGATTACTTTGTGTTGTTGAAGTCAGTGTAATCATATTTTGCTTACATAAGAAACAGGGGGATAATTTAATTTATAGGCATGACAATAATTTACGCACTCAGAGAAGGAGTTTATGTCTGTGCGTGTGTGTGTGTGTGTGTGTGTGTGTGTGTGTGTGTGTGTGGGTGTGTGTGTGTGCGTATGTGTGTGTGTGTGTGTGTGTGTGTGTGTGTGTGGGTGTGTGTGTGTGCGTGTGTGTGTGTGTGTGTGTGTGCGTGTCTGTGTGTGTGTGTGTGTGTGTGTGTGTGTGTGTGTGTGTGTGTGTGTGCGTGTGTGTGTGTGTGTGTGTGTGTGTGTGTGTGTGTGTGTGCATGTGTGTGTGGGCATGTGTGTGAGCTATGTTACAATGGCTGAGAAGGAATTATTTAACCTAAGGTGTGTAGACTTAATTTAAATATAAATTATATATATATATATATATATATATACTTATTTAGTAGGTAAAAAGTGCTGAAATAGATTTGTACAGTAGACTGAGATTAAAAACACTATTTTCTTAACTCTACAAAACAGACAAAAATAATAAGCTACAATAACTGCAACTTTCTAGTCTTTTATGTGAGTTTTGTGACAGCTCTCATCTGACATTTCATGGTTTTTTTTTCATCTTTTCATCAGACTCTTACCCCACACCCTTCTGTCAATATTTCAATGGTGTAGAAATATACATATTATTTTTTTTGCTAGAAAGCATAATGATGGTTGGTCCATTTTCCCAGACTCTTATTCTTTTGTTTTCCAAAATTTGAATTTTCAGTTCATAAAAACTCTGGACCTTTTTTGCTGACTGTAATTATTCTCTGCCACAACCTAAGTGTTGTGGTGTAGAGTTTCCTCCTCCTCAAGCAAATATGTGTTTCTTTCTTTCCAAGTAAGATGTTAGCTTTTGAGTAATGTGGCTCATTTTTTTGGATTTACGTTTGAGAAATTTTTCCAATCTCACTTATAAATCTTAAAATGTAAACTATTTCTATGGGTTTGTATATATAACAGATTTACAACAGTGTGTCTAATTAACAAGAATTTATCTTCAATGAGATTTATATAGAAAAATCCAAATTCTTGAGGGTTTGACATGGGCAGAAACTTGTGCCATCAGAAATGGAATATGAATTTACATAACTTGAAATTAAATTTGAATGGAATTTTGGTACTGAAATTGAACTATAGAACTTGATATAACAAAATATATTTTTAGTGCAGTTTCAAAACATTACATTCAATTTAAATTTAGTAAAATTAATTTTCATATCAAGAGCTTTGCTTATCGGCTCAGCTCTCTCTTCACCACAACGGACCGGCCCCCGTTACTGTGGCAGCCGCACCGATCCGTCTGTCGATCTCCCGCTCCATTTTTCCCTCGCTCGTGAACAAGACCCCGAGATACTTGAACTCCTCCACTTGAGGCAGGAACTCCCCTCCAACCTGAAGAGGACAAGCCACCCTTTTCCGGTCGAGAACCATGGCCTCTGATTTGGAGGAGCTGATCCTCATCCCAGCCGCTTCACACTCGGCTGCGAACCGCCACAGCGTATGCTGTAGGTCTTGGCTAGAGGGGGCCAGCAGGACCACGTCATCTGCAAAAAGAAGAGACAAAATCCACTGGTCCCCAAACCAGACCCCCTCCGGCCCTTGGCTGCACCTAGAAATCCTGTCCATAAAAGTTATGAACAGGACCGGTGACAAAGGGCAGCCCTGCCGGAGCCCAACATGCACCGGGAACAGGTCCGACTTAGTGCCGGCAATGTGAACCAAACTCCTGCTCTGCTCGTACAGAGACCGGATGGCCCCTAATAAATGGCGCCCAATTCCATACTCCTGGAGCACCCCCCACAGGGCATCACGAGGGACACAGTCGAATGCTTTCTCCAGGTCCACAAAACACATGTGGACCGGTTGGGCAAACTCCCATGAACCCTCGAGTACCCAGTAGAAGGTATAGAGCTGGTCCAGTGTTCCACGGCCGGGACGAAAACCACACTGCTCCTCCTGAAGCCAAGGTTCGACTATCGGCCGGACTCTCCTCTCCAATACCCTGGCGTAGGCCTTACCAGGGAGGCTGAGGAGTGTGATCCCCCTGTAGTTGGAACACACCCTCCAGTCACCCTTCTTATGAAGGGGGACCACCACCCCAGTCTGCCAGTCCAGAAGCACTGTCCCCGACTGCCACGCAATGTTGAAGAGGCGTGTCAACCATGACAGCCCTACAACATCCAGAGACTTGAGGTACTCAGGGCGGATCTCATCCACCCCTGAAGCCTTGCCACCGCGGAGCTTTTTAACCACCTCGGTGACTTCAGCCTGGGTGAAAGAGTCCAACCCCAAGTCCCCAGCCTCTGCTTCCACCAGGGAATGTGTGACAGCAGGATTGAGGAGATCCTCGAAGTACTCCTTCCACTGCCCGATAATGTCCTCAGTCGAGGTCAGCAGCCTCCCACCCCCACTATAAACAGTGTTGGCGAAGCACTGCTTCCCCCTCCTGAGGAGCCAGACGGTTTGCCAGAATTGCTTCGAGGCCAACCGGTAGTCCTTCTCCATGAACTCACCGAATTCCTCCCAGGCCCGAGTTTTTGCCACCGCCCGGGCTCTCTGCTCAGTCTGCTGCCCCCGCGGCCCGGTCCCGCATAAAGCAGAAGACGACGAGTACCAGTACGAATAATTTTCATATCAATGCATTTCATTTCAAATTGTACAAAAACAGATCCAGTCAGGGCAATTGAAATTTCATTTTCTGATGGCACAGGTTTCTTACCATAGTTTAACCATTAAAAAAAAAAAAGAAATGAATAATTTATTATTTATTATTTATTAAAAGGTGTCTGGAGCATATTTATTAAAAACAAATCTGATTACATCCACAGACTTTCACAAAAGATTATACAAGACAATTAAAAACCTATCAGGGAATATATAATAAAATGGTGAGCAACAAAGAATAAGAATTTCAAAGCTTTACCTAAAATTAACTGATGTTTTGTGATTTTCTTTTTCCTTGTAATTATTGCTCAATAATTTGCCATAATTGTTAGGTCACATGTTTGCTGCCTTGCCAAAGTACAAGTTACATCTTTGTGGAAACAGAGAAGGATGAGATAAAAAATACATTAGCTTATGATCTAATGGGAGTTTCCCAGTTGTGAACAGTTTTCCCTGAAACCTGCAGTGGCTTAGAGCAGACTTTCAGGTGAATCTCGAAGGAAAGCAAGAAAAAAAGCTAGCAAACTGATCAATCATCTACATGGATAACAAATATAAAGCAAATTTACATGTATTTAAATGAAGGAATCAGCTTTGATAACCCCCATAATCTCCATGTGTTATTCTGTCTTGTACTTTTATTTTAAACCTATTTTGTATCATTTATCCAAATGACAGGTAAATCAGAAGAATGATTATAAATTAGCTTACCTATACATGTTAAGGTTCATGCCATTCATCCATGTGGATTATTGTGCAAAACAAAAATGGATGCTTAAGTGATTTTTTTGCTGTTATTTTAAATGCAGATTAATTATGTGCCACAAGAACAGTTATTGGCAGGTTTAAAGGCTCACAGTGACACAAACCAAAATGGAAAACTAAACTAACAGGGGAGTTAAAGTTTAAGTACAGTTGATCCAAATTTGCATAAAAAGATTTTTATTCATTCTGTTTCAGAAGAGATACTTCAACTATTTCTATGAACACATTCCACTGAACAATGATAATAAATCACAGCAGCTGTATTTTAGTTGAATGGATGAAAGAAGGGCTCAAATCTATGATAGAGACTTCTCTGACAAACATCATTTAAAATGAGTGGGTTAAAAAGGTTTTACTTAAAGAATCCCTGTTACTGTTTCTACCTGTTAGTGTGTAAAGCTCCAAAAATCTGAATGTTGTAAAAAAGCTTGATAGTTTTTATGATTTATTTCTTGTAATTGTGATGATTATGGCTTAGAGAAAACCTAAAATTCTATGTCTCAGAAAATTAGAATATTATGAAAAGGTTAAAAACTGTATTCATAGAAGATTGAGTGGAAAGGAAATGTGTGATAGAAAAAAGTGCATCAACAATAAGCATAACCACATATTTGAGAGGATTGTTAAGCAAAATCAAGAATTCAGGGTAACTTCACAAGGAGTGGACAGATGCTGGAGTAAGTCCATCTAGAGCCAGCAAGCACAGACAAATCCTATCCTGAACCAGAGACCAAGACAGAGCTGCCTTACCTGGGCCAAGGAGAAGAACTGGACTGTTGTTCAGTGGTCCAAAGTCCTCTTTTCGTTGCATTTCATTTGGAAATCAAGGTCCCAGAGTCTCGGACGTGTGGAGAGGCACAGAGTCCATGTTGATTGAAGTTCAGAGTGAAGCCTCTGCAGTCAGTGATGATTTGGGGTGCCATGTCATCTGTTGGTTCTGGTCCACAGTGTTTTCTGTAAGTAAAGAAATCAAAAAATTATAAAGATTCAAGAGTTATACTACCTTAGAGATTTAAGATTTTAGTGATGATCAATGATTTATGAGTAAGAAAAGATAAGGCTGTTTGTTAAAAAATAAGTCACTGAGATCCCAAATCATTTCTACATCCTCACAGGAAATGTTTACTTAATCAATCAGCGTGATTTGGCAGGGCTCGGTTTGTTTTGAATTAATAAACAAGGAGCTCTGCAAAAATCCTCCCTGGGATAAGATGTAATTAATGATGGTATTTTGTCTTAAATCAACAGGGAGGCATGTTAAGCATTTCTGTTTCTGAGGAAAATGTCACCATGGCTCTAACTTTGTCTTCCAATTATATAAAGTTACTATTTTTGTTCTTCATTTTTTACTTGTGTGAAATATTTTCTGGTTTGGTTTTGTTGTTTTTTTATCCAATTTATTAAACAGGGACAGTCAAAATTTTCAAACCTGAGGACTAAATGTTATTATTAATAGTAAGGGCTAGAATTATATTTACAAAGTAACTCAGCAGCTTTTCTTGTAATAGCTATTAATATAATATAACACATCTAATGTGTTAATATTCGAGCTAATATTGTTTATTATATTGTATATGCCAAATCTGGTATGTTTATGTTAATTATAGGAAAGCTTAAAACACATTGGGCTAACCTGCATGTTTCTGATTTATTTTGCATAGATCTTATCTTCACTAAGTCTGCTGCTTTTATTTTCATCTTCTTTCTCTGTTGTGGGCCAGAAGGCTGTTTGAATAATCATGTTTGCTTATATATGATGTGAAATCTCTGTGAAAAACTCCCCTTAAAGAATAAAACAAGAAAGATGTTGGAAAGAGATTATTTTCTTTGCTCACAGCTTAATGGTCCAATGGCTTTTTGCAGATGAGATATGATCTGAATTACAGGAACCTTGTTTATATCTTGCTGACACGCCCTTCAGCAAGGAAACACCTTAGCTATTCATTCTGTTCAAATACTGATTTTACAAACTCCTGCCTAGACTGTCTCACTAAGACTGTTTGGTTTACACTGTGGGTGTCATTATTTATATCCAATTAAATGTGCCATTATTGAATTAGTCAGTGATGCACTATTAGAGGGTAATAGAGTTAAAATCATGATTTCAGCTATAGTCTAACTTCTCCTTGTGACACCAGCAGCCTTTAGATTGTCCTAAAGACCCAAACACCTTGATTCTTATTAATATAGTCATGTTCTACAGGTTCCTTGGTGAAAAATAATGGCTGATGCCAATTGATGGAGATAAGAAACGTGCTTCCATCCAATCCTTCCCAGGGAGTATAACTGAATTACAATGGAAATACTGCCATCTAGAGGACAGACTTGTTTTCGACAGCCTATGTGTATTCTTTTTATTTTTTTCTTGCAGCCATTTTGTTCTGGATAAAATACTGCCAAGAGGCAACCCAAATCTTGGCTTTTTGTCGCAATTAACCGGCTTCAGGGTGACCGTAAATCTCCTTTTAAAAAAAATATATGTATGACATTTCTTGCAGTTTTATTGTTTTTGTAATACCATTCAATACAAGGACACAGTGTGTCTGTGGGCTCTATAACAGAAAAGAATATATAAACCATAAGTTAAATTACACATAGCAAATAAGTGCAATGATGTCAAGTGCATAATTCTAACAAAAGTTCTGCTTTAGATTTTGTGGTATTGTTTGCATGATTACTGCATTCAAAAAGTCTCTGAAGAGTGTGTGAAGAGTCTAGGACAATGTTCAGAGCCCTGTTCCTGCAATAACTCTGAAACAAAAGAACATAAATGTTGGGACACTTCAATAACTTTCTCAGCCCTCCTAACAATTGTTTGCAGGACCACGCTGAGATGCACGCTGCGTCAACACAGTCTCAACCACAACTCTGTGGAATGTTCCAGGTTCAGACGGTGCTGTCTCTGCTGAAAGTATTTCACAATGCCAATGGTGTTCTTTGACCAAGTCAGATCATCAGAGATCTCGACTAGAGGGATATTAAGGCTGTCAACACATAAGAATCATCTCCATCATTTTGTCCTCATTGAGAACCAGATTCTTGTCTCTGCACTAGCCCTTTAGCTGTTCACTTCCTCCCTCTAGATTGATTTGTTTCCATGAATAAGTTGAAACACTATAGTATCACCCACATATGAGGATTTCCTCCTGTGTGGGTGCACAGTTGTGTGTTAGTAGTGGGAGCAGCAAGGGATGAAGTACACAACCTTGAAGGAACCAGGTCATCATTGTGATTATAATAACAGTCCTTTGTAAAATTGTAACTGTAACCACAATGGCAATGTCTGATTATTAATGTTGGCTGTATGGTGGCCCTGTTGCCTTGCACCAAGAAGGTCCTGGGTTTGAATCCTGACCTGGGGTCTTTCTGCATGGAGTTTCTATGTTCTCGCTCTACATTCATGAGTTTTCTCCAGGTATTCTTCCTTACTCCTGCAGTCGACAAACATTAGTGTGTGTGTGTGTGTGTGTGTGTGTGCATGGTTGTACCCTGCCTCTTGCTAAATGACCACTGAAAATAGACAGCTCCACGCCACCCTTCACTGAAAAAGCAGGTATTGATGATGGATGGAAGATTATTAATTCATGTCATTCCTTCTGGTGATATGATAATATTTTTTTCCTTTTAATAATCAAACATAAAAAATAACCTCCAAGAATCAGTCTGAGATGAAAGTCAAGTTGAGCATTTTGTGCAATATGAAGGCGTTGGCAAATGCTACCTACTATATATGTCTTTATGTCTTAGTCAGAACAATAGTAATAATCTCTTGGGCAGGATTTAGAGATTATATAGAGAATCTTCAACTTTTCTTTCAGTTCTCCTTTACATTTTATGTTGTTTTAAAAAAAATTCTCAACTACCTACAGCTTTCTTTTGTACTGATTTATTAAGATACACTATTTTCTCGTTATTTACAAAGTAATGTGTGGGTCAGAGATGCCAGATATGTGGAGGGTTGTTTTGTAGGACCAACGTGCAAACAGGAGTGTGTGAGCAGCATGGTGAGTAGAAGTAACAAATAAAGTGGTAACTTCTATCAATAACAAACAGGACACAGGACATGGGCAGAATGAGTGGCATAGAGCAGGCTAGGTGTAACAAACAGGATCACAGAGACAATGGACATGAAGCAAGTAGTAAACAGGAGGCTCCAGTGGTGAGCAATGAAAACCAGACAGTATAAATATAGAGACAGCGTGGAGAAATGAGCATTGAACATGAAGAGCTCATAAGGTGAAATGTGGAGCAGCTGCTGGCAGGGAGAATGCAGAGCAACAGAAGGAACGAGGCTAAGTAACACAGATGAGTTGGAACACAGAGAAGTGCATGAAAGGGACACATTTCTAAACACGTAATTCAAACAAAAACCTAATCTACCATAAATGAACTGAAAAAACTGCATTTAGAGAACATAAGCAGGGAAACAAACAAGAAACTCAAACACAGGTGAATCATGACAAGATGTGAATTAAAAGAACAGGAGATGCGCCATTTTCTGAACCTAAACTGTAAATGATTCTGCTAAATGATTCAGATTTCATGGATGGCAAATGAAATGCTTTAAAAATAGCATTATTAGCAGTCATCGCATCCTGCCAAGCTGCTACAGACAGACAGTCAAATGTGACCCTGGTGATAAAATCCCTGTTGCATAGCAACACATCTCCATCTGCAGTTAAGCTTTCCTCCTCCACAGAAGCAACTGGCTTTTTTTTTTTTTTTTTTGCTTCCTATGCAGTTTAATGTAATTAAAAATGTCAACAATTACACATGATTAAAGCATGGACCTGTAATTTTCTTTTTTTTTGTGTGTGGTTAGCCAACAAAACATGCTATCTATTGTCTGGTCCTCTCTTTACCATGAAAATCAAAGCAGTATAATTGGCTGTCAATAGTCCTATAAAACGAAAATATTTTGACTTTACTGTTTATAAAGTATTCTTGCAACTGTGACTTTGAACTACAGATTATTGACTGTATGTGTTTTATTTATACCACTACTGCATCCAGCAAACAAACTAAACATGAAAATAGAATACATGTGTGCTCTGAGAGCATACTAAGAAACATTAGCTGCAATTTTAAGGTTTTAGTTAATAATAAGAAGACCCATTAGCACAATTAGGAAGAGACTATTAGCGGAACGAGGAGGATTTTTTTCAGGTCTCAAGATAATTAGACAAATCTGTTAAGAGACTTAAAAGCTTTAATTAAATTGGAGGACTGAAGTTGCTGTGTCAGCCTGTCATACATTCACATACAGTAAAAGAGCTCACACCTGAGGATGAGGTGTAAAAACAGAATCCTGAAGATTTTTAGCTAATTGCTTGTAGTTTAACCAAAGTTAATTAACTTAGTTAAGTAGGCCTTTCATCACGATATATACATACACGACTGGGCCCCAAAACGTCTGTCTGTCTGTCTGTCTGTCTGTCTGTCTGTCTGTCTGTCTGTATGTCTGTCTGTCTGTCTGTCTGTCTGTCTGTCTGTCTGTCTGTGCATTCATACATCAACTGATAGGGCTGGCTGCCTGGTTGCTGATCGAGGTCTAACAATGTGACAATGTCGCCCTCAAGTGAGATTTGAAGAGAATTACTCAAATTTACTATAAATTATGCATTTGCAATTTAATATAAAGCTTACGGCATTGGTTTTGATTGGCTTGTTTTCTCAAACCCAAGATATTGGTTTTGTGATTATGAATCAGTGTTTAAACCTTAATAATAAATAATCTATTGTTTTATTTCGTTATTAAAATGTATTTAGCATTTATTTCATTGTATTTAATGGTAAAAGCATGTGGATTTAATGTTGTCAAGCAAAAAGATGTTGTAAATGATGAATGTACATGTGACTGTTTTTTAGTGATCCATCACATTTTACAGGATTCAGAACTACTTCGTACTTACAGCCTTAATATACCCTGATACCTAGTTATCCTGGCAGGGTTGCAGTCGGGGCTGGCGCATATCTAGCGCCAATTCACAACACATGTCGTCATAGGGCACTTTACAAAGTCAATACCAAGTCAGATACATACATTACAGTTGATCCTAGTTATCAAACAATGCAGTCAAATTCAATTTATCTTTCAAATTGGTTCAAATATGAGCTTCTTATCTGAGGAAACCCAGCAGACTGCATTGAGTCAGTGACTTGCAACATTTATGTCTCCTGTATGAGCATAAAACTTCATGCTTAGTAGCTGCTGCACGGAGCTGACAGGATTTCCGGCCGGAATCAATCTGTGGTATTTATTGGGAAAGTGATGTGGTGGTGGTGTAGTGGTCACTGAGTCACCTTTGATTCTAGTTGGGTTATGGTGTCTAAGGGATGGATATTCACTCTGGATAAAACAGTCACGTTAAATACAAAAGTTTATTATGATCTTACCTCTGAAGAAGAACATTATTCATTTATATATATTTTTTAATGAAATAATCATTTTAGGTTTGTATTTTCTATTTACGCAGGTTATCTTTGTCTGATACTAACATTTATTTGACAATCTGAAAAATGTAAGAAATTTTAAAACTGGAAGAATTTTGTCTCAAGGCAAATATTTTGGTTTGACGCTGTAAATATAATCAAGGAGAAAACCACACCAGTGCAAAGCACCTCAATATTTACACTGATTGCCACTATTCATATAGTTTTTGTGATTGTGTAAATAAACTTATGCCATGGATTACGTATTTTTACGGAAAAACAATTTATATGACTTTAATTTATAGATGGAGTCGGAGAAATGGGATACTGTACCTTTAAACCAGCGCATCCGGGTTAGTCGCAATAAACCATACTACGCATGCGCGTCTGTGATTCGTATGGCGGTAAAATAAAACGTAAACAAACGCTTAGGAGCGGCTAATTTCAAATTTTACTAGTTCTGAATTGGTTCGAGTGGTTCTGAGTTGTGGTCAGCAGGATGGTGGAAGGTCCGGGTTGCACGTTGAACGGAGAGAAGATCCGCTCAAAGGTCCAAACGGGTCAGAAAGTGCAGGAAGTTAGGAGCAGTTTGACGGTTTCAGCTGTAAGTAAACAACTTTATTTATACATTGGTGGATACTATAGTCTCACTTATCTGACTGAGGAGAGAATGACCCACGTTTTATTTATTTATGGTGGTGACCTGATTATTTTAAAGCGGAATAAATGTTTTAATATTTAACTGAGCTGCAAGTTAAAATATAACTAAATGTTTATTTATGTCTTCACTATACAGCCATTCATTTCTGTATAATGTAGAATATTGAACATGTAAAATGTCTTTATTGTGTGAGCTACTTTTCTTTTTTTTAAGACTTGACCCAAATGTGTAACAGTTATGGTGCTTGTGTTCTCTGCTGCTAATCCAGTTGTCTGTTTTAGAAAAACAACACTGAGACAAACGTCTTCCGCAGTTTCTCCGGATGTCAGTACACTGGTGTTGAAACTCTTGGGAAGGAGCTCTTCATGTACTTTGGTTTGAGAGCTTTGAGGTAATGTTTTTTATTTTTTTTTTTTTGCATTACAGTTACAATTTTTATCTATTTTATTAGGATTTAATATGACAGACCAAAAGAAGTATTAAAAGGAAAATGTTCCTCAAATTAAAAAAAAAAAAAATCAGAAGTTTGGCATGAATTTCTAGAAAATATATCCAGTTCAACTTAGAGTCCTCATATGTGTATTTTATCACAGTATATTGAGTTCTGTCAAGGTCTCAGAGGTTTGTTAGACATCATTAGTGAGCAAATAGCACCGTGAAGACCAAGGAGACATGTAGGAAATAAAGTTGTAGATACATTTAAAGCAGGCTTTGCTTATAAAACCAATTCTTAAGCTTTGAACATCTCACAGAGCTCTAATGATGGAAAGAGTATGACACAACTGCAAACCAAGCAAGACATGATTACCAACCTAAACTGACACTTTCTGGACAAGGAGAGCTTTAATCAGAGCAAGACCACTGTAACCTTGGAGGAGCTGCAGAGATCCACGGCTCAGGTTACAGGATTTGTCAACAGCACGACTATAAAAGATGCGCTCCACAAATCTGGCCTTTATGCAAAAGTTAAAACAAGAAGGAACAGCAACCATATGGAAGATTGTTGGCCTACACATAAACGCTACATATAACTGAATGCATCGATAGTGAAACATGGTTATAGAGCACAGCATCATGCTGTGTGGACGCTTTTCTTCAGTGGCATAATCATGTGTTAGAAGACCTCAGTCAAAGTCCAGACCTAAGCTAAAAATTGAATCTCACTATTTTTATATGTAGCAAAAATAAAACCCAGGAATCTGAACCAGTTGGTTTCGGTCTGTCTCATAACATCTTTATAAAAGAAATTGAGCTTTGTGGATTTATGGGACAATATATGAAAAGGTTGATGGAGTGTGAATATGTTTGGAAAGCCATGTACATATGAGCAGTGACTATTTTTTAATTTAATATTTAAGCGTTGTAAGAATATATTTCTACTTTATATTACTATAAATAAATGTTAGGAATCTCCAAGACTAATAAAATCTCCAAGGACCAGGTCAGACCATCATTATGTAGATCAGATGCATGACAGATGGTTCGTGCTTCTTTTGCAGATCCACACTTGTAAAGAATAAAATAATAACTTTGAGATCATGATCTGTATCCTCATACAGACGGTTTGAATTAGAACACCTCAGACATTTTCAGTTCATGTATTGAATATTTTAAATATTTATACAATTTGCTGGCAAGAATTAGTTGTTAAGGTCCAGTGTGCACAAACATACAGTTCAAACACCATAGATAGAATGTAATTGAAGCAAATAACACTTTGATTTTGATACCTCAAAACATTGCACCATGACAGAAACACACTGAAAAAACAGGCCTAATATGAATAACCTATTAAAACTAAATGCAGATTAAAATGGACCCAGCACAGCAGCAGCACATGACCACCATACGACCTGAGCATCAGTCCGTTTGTTGCTTCCCGCATCTGATCGCTTGTTGAAGGCTCTGTCGGAAAAGGCCGCACATCCTCCCTATTATTGTTAATACTGTCCCTCTAAACGGTCCTGAATAGAAATGCATTGTTTGACAGAACTATGTTAACTTTTGGATTTGTTTCAGTGTATTCTCCAAGGGCTTCACACACCTGTCTATGTATGTGAACTGCTTTGACCTCGCAGACAAGCGCTTCCTCTTATTCACACTGTTTTAGCTGAACAACACTTAGAGATAAACAGTTTTTGCTACAGCTTGTTAGGAGGGTGGTTCATTCACGGTCCAGGACAAGAATAAAGTGATCTCTCACCAGAATATTATTGCAGTTGTTGTATCCTTGTTCTCCTTGAGAGATGAGCTATCCTCACTGGGAAAACGACACTTCTTCTCACTAATTCATTAGAACGGGTGTCCTTGTTTTCCTTCTTCTCCCCTTAATGGTCTGACCCTTTTCTTTCTTAATCTGCTTTGTGTTTGGCGCCACCCTCTGACTGAGAGGGATAGTGTTTCTGCCATGCATACAGCCAATGCAGTCACAGAAATGTGGACTGCATGCAGAGCTATGTACAGAAGCCTAGAGGTGCCACCCAGGCAAAAGCAAAATACAGTGATATCTTAATGTAACATAAAAATGTTATTCTTTTTATGTTTGTATAATATCACCTTATTACAACATACACATTTACCACCTTATAACGAACAACTTTTCACGTTCTTACAATATAATATTTATATGAAAGTGATCATTTATTGTGCAACCGTCAAACATATAGTTTTAAAACCAATGTTTTGTTGTTGGAAACATTTCATATTCAGAACTGCCATCAGTCACTACATCTATGCATATTCAAAAGGCTTTAGTTTGTCTTAAAAATCAAGATGCCACATTAATGTGGGATAATATCTGGCTAATTCTGTCTTTGCTCATTTCTGTATGGATCCTGGTATATCAGTTAATGTCTCACGGTATTTGGCGTGACATCGTGACCCCCCTGTATGCAGTTTGGATCCAAGGAGTTTCCTGTGCCTCTGCAGTTAAATGAATCGGATCAGACTTACTCCTCCTCCTGTCCAGCCAATCAATAAAATGTATGTTTTAACATGAAAACTCGACAGTTCAAATAAATCATTTCCATGTTTGTAAAATAAATTAACATGTTACTACAATATAAATATATTGTAAGAATGTGAAAAGTCTTTTGCTATATTATGAAAAATTAGTATATTGTAGTAAGGTGATATATCTTTCACACATAAAAAGTGGATTGCAATAAACTTTTCACATTATAACGTGATAAAGCTCTGTTTTTCTTTTGCCTGGGTGGCAGCTCTATTCTTCAGGTACTTTATGCCGTTTGGCAAACAACTTGGTGAATTACTGCCGTCTTGTGGGAGCAGCAGTGAATTGTTGGTTGATAGTTGGCTCCAGGATATTTTCAATTAATATGCTCAATTTAAAATATACAACCTAACAGTCATGCTTTTTTGACTGTGGGAGGAAGCCAGAGTACCCATAGAGAACCCATGCATGAACAGGGAGAACATGTCAACTCCATGCAGAAAGACCACCGTACAGACCCATAAATGAAATCCTGATAAAGAAAAAAGGAAGGTTATTTTATGAAGATTTGTTTTTAGAGGTTCAATTAACTTTGGAGACAGTTACTGTTTTGTGAGTTTGCATTTTTGGAATTTTGTATTTCGTGTTAAAAATCATGTGAGCAGATTTGTTTTTACACTTTTAAAAACTGGAGATGTTGTCACTTAAGCCTGAAAAAGAAAAAAAAATGTAAAAGTATGTCTTTAAAATTCCATGTTTATTCTTTTTTTAAATTGTTTTACATTTTAATGTAAAATCACTTTAAAAAATGTTCACTTCTGATCATCGCTGGACTCCAGACACATTGACATCTTCTGTAAGGGTTCAACATGAGCAGATCTTTTCAGGTCACACCATTATGATAACATGAAGCTCAGGACTCTGGCATCTTGTGGCATCATCTGACCTCCACTTTCATCAGGTTGCACTGATTTTTTTCAATCTATTGTTCTCATCATTTTTGCCAACAAAACAATTTGAAGAAATAGTATTTCTACTTTGGGTTTTCTAATAAAAGGTTTTTGTGCAATAAATACTTTTAGCTGTATAGCAGAATAAAGTAGGGTTAGTTCCATTACTTCAGAGTATTTCCTCACTTTTTGGAGAATAGCCACTGACAAAAGTAGCAGACATAGTGCTAAATTTTCTCCATTTGAACCATTTTCTTCCTCTTTGTGGAGCGATGACACACCAGCTCTTTAGAAAAGCTTTTGTAGCGGTTTTTTACATCAGGCATGTGTAAAATAAGATGCTTTCACGGCCAGTGAAATTGAGGCATGGCTCACTTCAGCCAATCTTCCCTTTTCAAAAACAGTTTGTATATTTTTAAGAAACAACTTTTCTAGAAGATCTCACTCCAAGTGGCATCTTGGAAAAGTTAGAAGCTCACAGTTTTTAACCATACATAGTCAGTTACTCTCTGTGTTCAAAAACAATTTCTATATTTTTCCTTATATGCTGTATGTTGTTTAAAAGGTTGTTCTTTTAACTAATGCAATGTGCAGAAACACCAACGATTCCAAAGCGTTCACAGGCTTCTTGTTCCCAATCTAGCTCAGTTTCTGCTTTTATTTAGTAGTTTAATACAGTAACCTTCTTTAAATTCTTCAAAGGCTCAAGTTGGTGATGACATCTTTTATTGAAGTAAAATGTTTGCTTTGGTAGTAGAACTTTTTTTTGGAAAGTATTCAGTATCATTAATGGTAGATTGAGTTTCTGGTGCTCTCTGTATGAAGTTAGAAGGTCATTGATTCAGATATAGATTTTCTTTATGCTTGTTAGCAGCAAGGGCATCGAGGACATGTAATCATTTGTAATATGTTGTTTTGGTAATTGCTGATCTTTGTTTTACATTCATGTTGCTTGCTTATTTGTGAAAAGTATTTTTAACCAGTTATTCTGATTCATAATGAATCTGCATAATAATAGGATTCCAACAGTCTGGAAAATATGTAAAAGTGCAGAATTTTAATTTATTATTCACCGTCCATCCAAATCCATCCATCCGCAATATTTGGTAGGATACCATATTCCAAGTGTCAGAATGAAGTTTCTGCTTACTAGTAATATTTCTGCTCAGCTGGATGGACTTTAACTGACCTCACTGGCCACACCTAATGTATATTTTTAATGTCTGAGATAAGTTTACAGTGAGGGATGGGGACATTGTGTCATGTTGAAGAAAGAAGAGTCAGAAAAATGTGGTTTTAATGTTATCAAGATCATTATCAGCAATAGTATTGCAGTTATTTTCCTCGTGTAGCTCTAACTCACAGGAATATTCAGCTGCATTCTAATTAAAAACAGACATTTTCTTTTTCTGTCTTTCTCGCTCTCAACGTCTAGAATTCACTTTGGCATGAACGGATCAATCCGCCTAAATCCTGCTCAGAGTAAAGTTATACCGGGCTCTGCCGCAGTGCTGGAAATACGCCTTACCAACGACACTGTGGCCTTCTTTGACAGCACAGTAGAAATAAGGTAATGGGGACAACAGCTGAGGCAAGATAGATTGAGGTGACAGGAGTTCACCTTGGGGTTTGCGTCTGATTTAGTGAGTATGTCCTACATTAGGCTGGTTCTGAAGACAGTGGCTGTTGTTGCATGAAAAATGCTGTCTTTGCTCAGCATATGTCCTGATCATGGTCTTTTATGTGTAATGCTCAAAAGCAAGACAGACAATAATTTATACTGTCTGAAAATGTCACCTATGATCTTCTGGCTAATAATAAAGAAGCTGAAACAATTTAGAAATGTTGACCTAGAGTTAAAACAGCAGCCATGTATCTTCGAAATTCTCCCGGTACTTGCAAACTGTATTCCTGCAGGTTGACGGAGGATTGTGAGCAGAAGGTCAGGGCCATGGAGAGTCTGGACGTGTGCTCCCCCAAGTTCAGCTTCTCCCGCTCTGAGGAGGCACTGAGGAGCCAGGGTAGCAGGATGCTCTGTGACGTTCTCCTAGACCAAGCCGTCATGCCGGGAGTCGGCAACATTATTAAAAATGAAGCCCTGTTTGACTCGGGCCTCCACCCAGCCGTGAAGGTATAGAAAAGATGATGGATTGTGTTCAGCAGAGGAATAAAAAATGAGGGTAAAAATGCAAGACAACACTGGCAGGAAAATATGTGGAAGCTCATGTATTTCTGAGCGCTGCATGGAAATGAGGAAGGTGAAAAGGGGAGAAGACAAACAAGCGCATTGCGGCACATATATCCCTTTCTTTTTGTGCTCTTTGAATGCATTTGGTCTTTAGAGACACCCGGGCCTTCTCCCTCTGGTTTGTTGCATAAATATATTAAATAAACAGCAATAAAGTTGTTATCTTGATGAGGATCACATTAAGAAAACTGTTGACCTATCTATTACTGATGAGATGGTGTGAATACTTTTAATACTCAACTGTTATTGGGGGATTTGTTCTACAAGGCTGTTTGCCCCCCTTAGACTGTATTAGCACGCTGGACCAAAACATTAATCTCGGACTTTTAGCCCCTTCTTCCCGTGGGGCCGCCTAATGTTTATAAGCTTCTCCTCCATTATCAAGCCTCCAAGTCACTAAAAGACCAAAAAAATAAATAAATCATATTTTTCTCTGTCTGACCCAAAGTCAAGACCTAACTAGCTGCAATCCCCATGAATATACAGCATGCAATATTCATCTTTTAAATCATTCACCTCCGTCTGGCTTTGTTTTTTGTGTATATGCTTGTGTTGGAGCTCTGCTGACTCTGAATGTTCTCTTTGTTCTTTTTAAGTGAGTCTTTTCTTGCCGTTGGCTATGAATGGTGACGCAACATTGCTTCATTTCTAGGTTCGACAGTTGACCGACGTGCAAATCCATCATTTGGTGAAGATGACTCGAGATTTTACTCTCTTGTTTTACAAGGTTAGTCATTTCCACAGTGTATCAAAGTTTGAATGAAAAACTGTAAAATGGACTGAATTTAAACATTGTTTTTTTTTTTTTTTGTTCTCCATTAGTGTCGCAAATCTGGTTCTCCTCTCTACAAACATTACAAAGTCTACAAGCGTCCCCATTGTGGCCAGTGCTCCCATGTCATTACAGTCTGTCGTCTTGGAGACAACAGCAGGATGACTTACTTCTGTGAGCGCTGTCAAAAAGGAGATCCCACCGGGGTCGACGTCAGGTACAGGTCCTTATAGGTTTTTGGTACTTTGACAGAGAAGCTACTTGTTTGAAGGTTAGGGTTGTTTACACCGAGGTTAAACCCTTGAAGGCATTTTTTCTACCACAGTAGAGTTATCGTCTTGTTTCTTAGTGGCTGAAAAACATTAATGTTTAATAATATGCGCTCAGTTGGTGTTTTAAAATTAAACCTAGCACTTTGTGATTATGGCCTGGCAAACAAGTTCTCAATCAGTTTTTCTTTATTGATGGGATAAAATCTGAAAGGTTAAACTCTTAAGAAGAAATATATTAGCAAAGAAAGCAAAACGTTTCGCTTTTTCTCTGCAGTGCAATAGTGTAAAGTTTTAAACAATCAATGAATCAATTTCTTTCACTGATCAATAAGTATAATCAAATGAAACAGAGAGGATCAAGCATGCAAACAACTACCAAAATTCAAACTGAAAATGCAATGTTAAGTGAATAAAATAAGAATAATTAGATAACTAGAATAAAAATGTAATTTAAATGAGGATGGAGCTACTAATATACAAAGATGGAAAAATGTACTTAAACAATAAAACATAAAATTATATTTCAGTTATAATGGTAAAAAAAACGGAACTAAAATGATGAATAATACTGGTGGCCATAAGATTAAATAGAAAATGCTACAGAAGCTGATGAAGATATATTTCAATGTAAAAAGCAGAATATAACAAACAAATACAATCAAACAAAATTCCTGAAAATCAAGTGAAAGTCAGGCTAAAAAGTATTAGCTTTTTATAAAAACATCATCACTCTGAGCTGCCATCGGGTCTTTTCCAAAGGTCAGAACCAGAATTAATGAGCGACGCCTCACCGTGGGTTTTAGTTTGAATTTTAGGTACAAACAGAAGACTGGAGGGTCTGCTGGACTGTTGGCTAAAACCACAGGGTAAATAGGTTTGACTATTACTATTAATACTTCTAAACGATAAAAGCCTCTTAAAATCAGTTATAAAACATAAAGGGAGCCACCACAGAGACTTTACAATCACTGTGATGTGAGCTCGCTTTGTGGTCCTCATCAGCTGAATATTTTAGTATCTGTAGAGGAGCTTTGGTCTTCTTAGGAAGACCAGAAAGCTTCTTATGAAAGCATGTGTTGGTATTTTTGCATTGCACTGAGGGAAATATGTCCCTCAGATGATAGAATGCATCCTTTGTCACATTTTATCGGGATGTTAGAAATGTAATTTTGATCAAATATAATGCCCACTTTTTATAACCTAGATACATTTTTGCCTCCGTTTGTGTCAAGCTGGTCCATTGAAATCTAAAAATCCGACATTGTCATCTTTATCAAAAGAAAAAAAAAAATGAAACCAGCATGGAAGGAAGCATCAGTTAAGCCAGATCTGAGTTATAAACCCTAACTCTGCAGAAGTAGCACAGCTCTTTAATGTTATGTTCAAATTCATGGAGGCCATCTTTGCAGACAGATGGGCTTGGCAGGGAGTGGTAGATGTTATGGGGTGAGAATTAATGCGCATAAAGGTCTGTGTTTGCCAGACAGGGCACAGGCTCAACACCTCCTGGGCTGTGTTTGAGCAAAGCTTTAAGGGGTTAGAATCCAAAGCCCTTACAATGCATTACACAGCTGATAAAGCAATCTGTGAGAAGTTTTCTGAAGCCGCTTCTTCTCTTCTCCTCCATGACGGTGGGCACTGAAGATCTGCCTTTTTGTCAAACATACCCCAGCTTCATGTCAGAGTGAGAACATTTATGCTTGGAGCTTTTATCTGAAACACATTGTTCGTTCATATCTGCATCCAATCTTTGAACTGCAACATTAATTACTGCTGATTTACTGATTGCTGTTTTTATATTAGGGAAACCTTTCTCTCTGACTCGGTGCTCATAAAAAAAAAAACTCCAACATAAAATAAAGAAATACCAGGAAAATGGATGCATGGAGAAATCGTTATGATCGTTATCATTACCACCCACTCATTACTGAAATGAGCTTCTCTTCCTGATTTCCCATTATTTCTTTTATTTGAGTTGTATTGAATCTTTCATATTAATCAGCTCAATAATATCTTTTCTTAAACAAAAAGAAAATCTTTCAGTATAAAAGATAATAAAAAGTAAAAGTTTTAATACCCAAATCACACTCAGACTTGGGCTGATTACGTTTTTTCTTTGATAGCAGTGTATTGCTGCCTATAATCCATTCTAATATGGTACATTTTTACTTAATATCCTAAATCAAATAAATCACAAAATAATTTTTATTGTAGCTCTCATAAAACAGCTGAAACAGCGCCACATGTCTGTGTTTGGAGGAGAAACAAGGTTGAGTCCAGTTTAAGATGAAAAATATTGCCCCAATATTTTACAAGATCAGTCACTGATTTATAACAAAATCACTTAGTTGCATATCTTTCTTTTTTTTTTTTTTTTTGAACAGCCAATATGCATGAGATGCTAAGTAAAAAGCAGTAAAATCAAGTCTTGCTGAATTGTTAGAACCTTGAGGAAAAGGCTTAGAAGCGAGGCGTACCAGTCAGTCAGACAGAAACTGGAACTGAACAATTTCTCTCTTCATCGCCTCTGATCAGTGATCAGAGCAGGTCAAACACTGGCAATCTGTTTTCCTCTTCATTAAATGCATCAAAACTCACCATTTCACTTTACTCACATCAACCAGAAACATGTGCTTTTTGTGCTTAATGCATAAATGAAGATAATCCTGTAATTCTTTTATTTTTTGTTGGAGTTAAAGCTACTAACTCTATCAACGAACATGAAGCACATTTTTCTGTGTTAGTCTTTAGGGGCAAAATGGCTGTTTTAGCTGCGGAGACTTACCAGAATCACCTTTGCTGCTCTGTTCTTTCTTCACCCAGTACGCTCCCAGTTAGAAACAGCCTTATCAGTTGGGCGTATCATGAGAGAACCAGCGATGATGTGGCTAAGAAGGAAGAAGAGGACTGGGCTTGTCAACTCTGCACGCTAATCAACCAGCCAGAAGCTAAAGCCTGTGATGCCTGCCTCACTCCAAAACCTGAGGGTGAGTGAACATTTTCTGTCTCTTATTGTTGCTAAATTTAATGGGGTGACAGAACAGCTTTGTTAACAAGACATAAAATAATAGCAGTTCTTCTTTTGTTGTGTAGCAGAATAATAACGTGCAATTTGACGTCCATGCTTCAGTGCTTTGAGAGGCATGGCAAAGAACAAATTGATACTGGAGTCAACTGGGCGGACTCCTTTGTGATGAGAGCGGTCGTATGTTGCTCCGCAAATAATGACCATGTCTGTCAGCTGGTCATTTTCCCTGGCTGTCTTCAGGTGGCTCATGGCAGCAGGGAACTTTTGGTTAGAAAGACGGGTCCTCGCTCCGTCTCCACGGCAGCAGCTAAACTGCAGCTGAATGGCTTCAAATCTTTGAGATCTCACTGCTAGATTTTGAATACATGGAGGGTTTTTTAAAGATCACAGCAGATTGAAGAGCTGAATAGCTTCAGTTCACAGCTGCTTTATGTGCGGCTCTAGTTTCAGTGCTCTTAAAATTGTTACAGCTTTGAATAAAAGGGATTTTTATTCAATGGGGGGGTGAATAAAAGGAACTGCAGTTGTAATCATCAGGATTTTTACAAAGTTGCTCTGAGCAGTTTTAAAATAACAAACATGAGCAACCAGACTTAAAAACGTCCTGAGCTTCCGAGAATTGCCAGCATTTTTCATTAAGTCATGAAATACTAAACAAAATATGAAAAATAACAATTTTCTTAGAAATACCGGACCTTGGCCAATTCCTGTCATTTGCATCAACACAGCCAAATTCATGCATAGAAATACAAATTCAAAAACCCAGGAGTGTTCTGAAGGTTTGTCAGAGGAGGAGTGTTTTTAATGACTCTGACCTCAGAGTATCTTTACTAAACGGAGGTACATTTTCCAATCGTTGGGTCACAGTCTGCATCTCCATCAAAGATTATCTTATTTTATTTGACTGCAGAGCATGGCAGTCTGCTGCTTTCTGTTAAATTTTATGGTAACTACTTTAAGCTAACAACAACCTGGATTTTGTGAGATCAGCCGCTGCATCAGAATGAGCTGCAGCTGCCGAACATAAATTGAGATTCTCTCTCTGGCTCCATCCCCACAGTCAACAAAGACAACATTAGCACTGAAGCATCGCCCTTCACTACTGATTTAATTAAATACCCCTGCATCGCCTTTAGGAAGCTGCGGGAGGAGCTCAAAGTCAACTGGAGGTCTGCGTTCGGGACTTCCACCCTTGTTTTCTCTGACATGAGTGAGAAGCCAAAGCCTGTAAACTCGCCGCTCTCCCCAGCCGGCAGCCATTTGAATTCCTTGGCGGCAGAACGAGGTTTGTATAAAAACAGCTTCTGCCCAGGGACAACGAGCCCCAATTATGCCTCTGGTGGCTGGCAAAAGCAAAGTGCAGAGCTCTCCAAGGGGGAATCACTGGCCTCCTACAGTCACCCTTCCAAGAAAATGAGAATTGATCACAGTTCCTTTCCCGTTAACAAAGCTCAAAATGGCACCCCCAACTCAGGGTGAGTGAATCTCTTTCTTGGCCCTTCATGAACAAGTTTATCATAAGAGAAGTTTTTTGTGTAGGTTCAGTGAGATGGGTTGGGGAAAAATGTTATGCAACATTGTTAAAAAAAAATGTCAAAAACATACAGGTACGGTGCAGCAGTGGCCATATGCAATAATTGCCAACAAACATCGTTACACTTGGCTGAAAAGATGGCCCTTGCTGGCTAATCAGTGTTGATGTGACAGGTATTTCCTGTGTTTTATCTGCAACATATTTCAAATTAATAAGACTTTCTTCTCCTCTGTCAGTGTGCACAGAACACGGGAGCAAAGTACTGCAGCCATTTCTCCTAGTACCCCTTGTTGCACATCCCATTGTCGTCCCACTGTCCTCAGAGTGGTCCACAAGGAGGGGGAGAATAAAGGACGACAGTTTTATTCCTGCTCCTTGCCAAGAGAGAACAAGTGCAACTTCTTTCAGGTGACAGTGAAAAGTAACTTGTTTTTGTTGGATGTTCTTTTTCTTTAAGTTTCAGCTCGTCCACACCAGTAGTTTAAAACTAAAGAAACTGTTTTCCTTCACTGTTGCAGTGGGCTGATTTGCACTTTCCTTTTTGTCACCACGGGAAACGCTGTTTAATGAGGACGGTTCTAAAGCTGGGTCCTAACAATGGCCGGAGTTTCTACACCTGCAGCTTTCAAAAGGGCAAACAATGCGACTTTTTCCAGTGGGCAGAAAATGGACCAGGAGTTTCCATCCTCCCCGGCTGCTGACGCAGTAAATTAGAATATCATCAAAAATCTATTTCAGTTATTCAAATGAAAAAGTGAAACTGTATTTCTGGGTTCTTTGATGATTTTTGCTTACAGCTTATGAAGGCCAACAAAAACAATCAACAGTAATTTCATGGCCATGTTTTAATGATGGCAGATGCGGTTGTGTAGACTTGGGAATTTGATAAAACACAGTGGAATCACACCAGGAGATGACATGGCTCACCAAATCATCTCTTACTATAGAAACGTCCCACTGGAACTCAGGAAGCTGGATTCTGATCCTATCCACTCTCCCTCCTGTCTCTCTGACCTTAAGATCCAAATGAAATGCAAAATGTACTTTGATCTGAAAACAAGGCTTTGGACAACTGAGTAGCAGTCCAGTCTTTCAGATGTTACTGATGTCATGGATACATCTGTGTGTTTTAGCTCCTGATTGTACACCCTCTACTACCACATTTTTTCCTTCCACTAAACTTTCCATGTCATTATTATGCTTAAATTCAGCACTCTTAACAGCCAGCTTCTTTAGAAACAACATTGTTGTGCAAAGAGACTGGATAGGAGCCAAGACCAACTAATAAGAATGTCTGTATTCTAATAAACTGAACATTTAATCACGTATGTTCCTGAAATTATGACCCACCATTTGTGTCTAATAAAAGAAAATCAGTTTTAATATATTTTGTACACTTTTTATTTATTTATATTCAAAAAAATCTTTTTTTGGGGACTTTAGTTCAATTACTTGCAATCATCAGAATAATAATAATGCCTCCTGGAGCCCAGTAGTCCACAGACACCATGAAAGATGTGAAGGAGTTTGTTTAAAAGCAAGCTACAGATTTTAGGACTGGTGTGTTTGACTCGGAGTTTTCCACCATGAAGTGGAACTCTGTCAGGCTGGGGACCTTGTTACATGCTGCACCTGAGAAGACCACACACAAGACACATCTGTTAGATGAAAACAGTGTTTAAACTCCTTCCTCATTATGACTCGAGAACAAGGTTTTTCTACATGTTCCTGTTTAACGCCTGGTGAGACCTGTCTCTGCCTGCTTCTCAGATACTTATTAATCCTGCGGCTTCTCGAACATTATTGTGCATATACAGCAGATATCAGGGAAAATGTGTTATTTGAAGCTGAATGAGGGTTAAGACCTGCATTAAAAGAGGAAAGCCAAAAGATGTGTGTTTCAAAGTTTGCCACTGTTGCCATGAGAACTAAATTTAGAAGGTCGGACAGATTTGGGGGAGCTCTTGGAGGAACAGTGGATGACTAACCTAAAAGCAGAAGATACTTTGATGTGTGGCTGAGATCTAGTAACCTTAGGAGAAAACATGAATCGATGTTACTAATGCAGGACCTCTGAAAAAAATAAAAGTATTTTTCACAGATTTTTCTAAAACATCAAATAGAAAATCCACTCATCAGGTATTCCATTATAAACCTAAACAGACGATGTACCTGAACACTGCTTATCCTTTTCTAATGCAGTGTTTTGTGGGGAAAACTGCACAGCTGCATTCACATTAATGTCGTTCAAATATATGGGTTTATATTGGTAGGAAAAAATGATTTTAACCAAATCTTAAGCTCTGCTCTGGTCTTTACATGTTTTAGTAAACTTAATGTTCTCATCAGAGATCAGTAATGAAAAAAAAAAATATATACAAATTAATATACAAGCCACTTCTTTTTTTTTAACAAAACTAGAATTTAAATTTGTTTTGATATTGTGTTTCTTTTGTTTAACATAAAAACGGCAAATAAAATCTGTGAAATAGAAGTCACACAATTAGTATATAGAGCCCACTTGTGTGACAGACGCCTAATTCTGCGCCCAGCATCAACTGACTGTGGGAGTCACTGCTTCTTTGTACACAAAGGTGTCTGAATTTTTTTTTTTTCCACCACAAAACTATCTAGATAAGCAAGAGTCTAATACAAATACGCAAAGATTTCTGACTTTGGATGAGGATTAGTATTTAAAAACAACTTTTATGCCTGAATCTCATCGTCAGCCCAATGCTGAAAACATTCGCCTCCATCGTAAAAGGGCAGTGACATCATTGGATGAAGCGTTTTCTCATCCAAGTTGAGGTGTGGAGGGTGTCAGAAACAGGACGATTTAATTCCTGTTTACTGGTAATTTTATGTTTTCATTCTTAAGAATATGACAACAAAATCTAGCCAATTTTGAATATTTCCTCTTTTTTTAATGACCATAAAAAGGAGAGCGTTGGTATTTCAATGTAACAATTTGGGTCTTGAAACAAATATCAAATGTTTTTATCGCTGGTTTCTGATGAGAAACATGTACGGACCTGTTCTACACTAAAACAACTCGCATCTGATCAAGTTCAATTCCACAAGATGAAAAGAAATATTTAAATGAACAATACTGAGTAAAGTTTGAACTAACGTACACTTTGCTTCCACTCACACAGATTTTTAAGTAATCTTGTTTTACTATAAAATGATCAGTAGCTATCTAGGCTTTTCTTTAGACTTAGCTACATTTTATCTCATTTTCTGCCTCATTAATGTAAAAAACTTGGACAACAATCTGGTTGACAAATGACAAAGTACCAGGGCTAGCTGGCCGGACATTGGAGAGAGACATAATCCTTCAGATGATCATCTATTGTGGTGTTACAGCACTGAGTGTAAAACCTGAAGGCATCTCTTCTACATGTATTTATGTAGATGGTGGTGTTCCCCAGGGATCAGTTCTTGGGCCACTCCTAGTGATGGAATATATCAATATAGGGAGAATCCAGCACTAACTTCCATTCTTTTGCTGACAATGCTGTGTTGTACTCTGTTGGATCGGCACATTATCTGCTCTAACTACCTGTTAATATTGTTCAGGAGACTCTGTTAAGTTTTAAACTAGTTTTTAAGGCTGAAAAAAGGAATAAAACTAAACATGCTTCCTGAAAAGTGTTGTTTTCGGAAAACATTCAAAAATGACTTGAGGCTAACAACATCTAACATTCTGCATCAACCCAAAAAAAGTACAGAGTTACCCAATTTGTTCACAGAACCAGCTTTTTTTTAATGAACTGCGCCTAGAGCTAGTACCGAGGTTAGGGAAAAAAGCGATCTAACATTCTGGCCAAAAAACACTTGTCTGTCAAGCTGTTTTTTTTTCTTCTTTGGGTGGGGGTCTCATGAATTAAACTGCAGAAATGGAAACAAACAGTGCCATTGTGACAGGCTGCTGTTGTTCTGACACTGACTAAAAATAAATGGCAAAGATGTCAATATACAGCCCTGGAAAACTACTTTTTAGGCTTCATTTATATAGAGTTGTCTTGTGGAAAAAGTTGTATATTAACATGATAAGACTATTAGGTGAAAATCTATCCATTATGTTTAGTTTTTCCCCTTCATCCCAGTAGATATGCGTCATTACCTTTGGAAAGGAGTCCATTTGTGAACCCATACACTCACCATAATGGCCTGTTGTGTTAGCGCAGATTATGGCTCCAAAGAAGTCTGAGTAATGGCGTTTGATTCTGGAAATGGCCGACTTGCAGGCTGCTGAGGGATCTGCCCCGTTTCTCATCAGCTCCACAGCCAAGTAGCTGTTGACAGCATGACATGGAGAAGACATGAGGAAAAACTTAACAAGGCTGTAAACAATTACTTTATTAACCAAGGGAAAACAATTACCGAAACCAACCTGGCCCTATGTGAAAATATACTTTCCCCCTTGTTAAATGACGAATTACCTGTAAATAACCACATTTTTGGGAAGCTGAGTTTACTTTCAGTAAGAACTCTAAGGCCTAATTACTGCTAAAAGATCTTTGAAAGGAACATGTCTCAACCCGGTCTAAAGAATTTTAAGAACAGATGAGAAACAAAGTCGCTGACATCTGTCAGTCTGGAAAAGGTTACAATCTCATTCTAAACCCTGAAACTTTGCACTGAGAAACATTATCTCCAAATAGAGAGAAAAAGTTGTGAACTTTCTCAGGACTCCAAGAGTTCAACAACTCATCCATGAGGTCAAAACAAAAAAACCCAGAATAACATCCAAAGCACTGCAGGCTTTATTTGCCTCAATTAGGGTCAGACTTTATGATTCAGCAATAAGAAAAAGACTGGGAAAAAATGGCCTCCATGAGAGGTCCAAAACCACTACTGGCCAAAAAGACCACAAAGACCTGCCCAAGATCTGCCCAAAATCCTCTTGATGATCCCCAAAACGTTTGAGAAAATATTCTGTGGACTGATGAGACAAAAGTGGAATTGTTTTTGGAAGGTGTGCATCCTGTTTTATCTGAAGTAAAATGAACAGCATGTCAGAAAAAGGACATCATTCTGAGAGTCAAACGTGGTTGGTAGTGTGATGTCTGGGGGACGCTTATCCGCCTCCGAGTCTGGATGACTGGATGGAACCACCATTTCCGCTCTATCAGAAAGGACAATGTCTGAACATCAGTTCGTGACCATGCTTGAGTGGCCCAAATAAAAAAAAGAAAGGTTTTAAAGTTGCCTAGTCAAAGTTGAATCTTAGTTTGATTGAAATCCTGTGGCACAACCTGAAGAAGGTCATTCATGGTTGAAATTTCTCCAATGTGGCTGAGGTTTTCTGCAAAGTAGGTTGGCCCAAAATTCTTCCATAGCAATGTGAGAGACTAGGGGGTAATAACGTTTTCACATGATTGGTCTAGAAAGCTTTTTTCCTCGTAGTAAATTAAATCCTAATTTGAAAACAACGATTTGTTTTATACTTCAGTTATCTTTGATATTTAAATTTGTTGGAGCTGAAAAAAAAGCATAAACAGAAGAAATTTAAGGAGGAAAATACTTTTTCAATGTACTATATTCAAATCATGTTCCCTTTTTGAAAGCTTCTGAACATTCGTCAGGATGTTGCTTGTTACATATCTGACACCAGGAATGGAGGCTTTTCTCTTTTAAACAGTGCATTATGTCATTAAACTCGAGGGCATTTCCCCTCAACATGCACATCAGTGACGGCTCTAAAAATGTGGATAATGGTTAGCAGGTAGGCTTCCAATCACACCATTAGTAGGAGAAATGTGAGCATAGACAAACACAAATCAGTCTCTTAATAAGCAGTTGTTCTAGAAAACAAAAAAAAAAAAAACAGCAATAATGTAAACAGGCAGCCCTCAGATGTGTTGTGTGTGTTCACCAAACTGGGCTGCGATAAATAAAAGCCAGAACAGAAGAAAAGTCAGATCTCACTTCTTTGAAAGGAAATGAGCAGATGACAGTTTTGGGGCAATGTAGCCATGCCTCCTTTTTTCCTTTTAATACATTTTTATGCAGATGGTGTTCAGGGGATGACACTAGAAGCTGACTGTTTAAAATCTACACGTCACCGATGTTGATACTCTTTGAGCATGTTTTGCTGCTGAGGTGAAGCAAAAAAAAAGTCCTTTTTTTAATGGTTGAAGAAGAAAAATCAGATGTCAGAACATTGAGATGGATCCAGCCCACATGTTCAAGGCAGATCAGCTGTGTGTAAATTTGAATGGCAGGAAACATCTGAATACACAGCAAACTCAGACTATTTTTATACACTAAACTAAGGACATTCAAGACTTCAGGAATTTTAGACTTTCACCTATTAGATCTGCCGATCCAGTGACTTGCAGAAGTATTCACACCCCTTAAAAATTTTTTACCTTATTTTTATGTAAAAGACTAACATACAGTAGCACACAATTGAAAAGTGCAAGAAAATTAAATGATTTCACTTTTTTTGCTAATAAACAAAATGAAAGGTGTGGCATGCATTTGTATTCAGCGCCCTTTACTATTATACCCCTAAAATTAAATCCAGTGCCACCAGTTACATATAGAAATCACACAATTAGTATATAGAGCCCACTTGTATCACAACCATTCTGTAAAGACTATTTGTGGAGGAAAAACTAACAATGTACATCACCCTGAGCCACGAGGTGGTGGCAGCATCATGCTGCGGTGGTGATTTTATTATTATTTTTTTTTTAGGAGAGACTTTATGAAGCTAATTACCTGAGACTAAAAAGGCTTTCTAACATAACAACCCTAAACGTACAACCAGAGTTACAATGGTTCAGATCAAAACATGTTCTTTAGTTAGAATGGCTCAGTCAAAGTCCACAACTGAAACCAACTCAAAATATTTAGCAAGACTTGCAAAGAAGGATGGACATAAAAATAAGTGCCTGGATATGCAAAGCTGACAGACGTTCAAGGTGTGTGAATACCCTGGCAAGGCACTGAATATGTCTTTCATGCTATCCTCCTAGGGTTAAATAGAACAGATTTGTTATAACACTGGGAAAAAGCACCTTGGTAGGAAGCGCATCATGAGGTCTCCGTCACCAGTAGCGGCAGCAGCACCAGCTGAACCGTCTGCATAGGCTCCTGCTCCAATGATGGGGGAGTCCCCAACACGGCTGCAGAACACCAAGCAGGAACAAGATAGAAACATTAACAAGTGCTACCAAATATGTAAAACTGCAACATTTATATGTCACCAGAACTTAAAACACCTTTAGTTTGATGGTTTTTTTATTCTCAGTTAATGGGAGCAGTTTTTAAATTATTGTTCACTTCTGAGTGTCTTTCAATTCAATGTTTATGCCACAATAGAACGTACCACCACCCCAACCTAGTGCATGATGCTATGATTTTAAACCTGCTGTAAAAAATAGGTTGTCCACAGATAGACACGAGGTGGTGCTAGAGCACCTGCCCTTTTATCCTATGGACAAAAAAGTGCCCTCCTGAAATCCTGTTTTTTCCTTTTTTACAGTGTATAGTGTGGGGCCCAAGGTAAAATTTCTGAATTTAAAGGCCTATAATACCAGTGCCCCATGTTTTGAAATTTCGATCGACAACTACCCCCCCTCCCTCTCCCCCAACACACATACGTGCCCCGCAGAGTGTGTCTCTCAACGGAGACGGGCTGCGTGCAGAGTGGAGAGGTGGACCTGCGCTGGTCCAGCTTACCTCTTCTCTCCTCCCCTCCGCCATCAGATAGATGACTAACCATACAGGTAACAAACAAAACGAATATACTTGCTTCCTAAACTTCGGATGAAAAAGTTAAAGCTTCACTTGCCACCATTTTAGGGCCGAACGTCCACAAATGGGGGTTGTGCTCACAGCCCAACACCCTGCAGGACGTTTGGCATTTGCCAGAGAACACCAGGATTGGCAAATTCACCACTGGCGCCCTGTGCTCTTCACAGATGAAAGCAGGTTCACACTGAGCACGTGACAGACATGACAGAGTCTGGAGACACCGTGGAGAGCAATCTGCTGCCTGCAACATCCTTCAGCATGACCGGTTTGGCAGTGGGTCAGTAATGGTGTGGGGTGGCATTTCTTTGGAGGGTCGCACGGTACCATCAGGTACCGAGATGAGATCCTCAGACCCCTTGTGAGACCATATGCTGGTGTGGTTGGCCCTGGGTTCCTCCTAATGCAGGACAATGCTAGACCTCATGTGGCTGGAGTGTGTCAGCAGTTCCTGCAAGATGAAGACATTGAAGCTATGGACCGCCCATTCCCCAGACCTGAATCCAATTGAGCACATCTGGGACATCATGTCTCACTCCATCCACCAACGTCACGTTGCACCACAGACTGTCCAGGAGTTGGTGGATGCTTTGGTCCAGGTCTGGGAGGAGACCTTGAGGAGACCATCCTCCGTCTCATCAGGAGCATGCCCAGGCGTTGTAGGGAGGTCATACAGACACATGGAGGTCATACACAATACTGAGCCTCATTTTGACTTGTTTTAAGGACATTACATCAAAGTTGGATCAGCCTGTAGTGTGTTTTTCCACTTTAATTTTGTGTGTGACTCCAAATCCAGGCCTCCATTGGTTAATAAATTTGATTTCCGTTGATGATTTTTGTCTGATTTTGTTGTCAGCACATTTAACTTTGTACAGAACAAAGTATTCAATGAGAATATTTCATTCATTCAGATCTAGGATGTTATTTGAGTGTTCCCTTTATTTTTTTGAGCAGTGTACATATAAATTATGTTCATGCTGTGCCTGTAATAAATCTCATACTACAAAGGCAACCGACAGCTCCATGTGCCGCACAAGGTGCCCTTTTTTTTTCCACATGAGCACCTGCCCCCAAAATGTCTGTGCACGCCACTGCTTATTCTCATACTACTGAGTGCCTTAAGGCAAGGCAGATTTACCAGGTTGACCCTTTTTTGTTTGTTTCTACTGTCTGAATGATTCATTTAAATAAAGTTTTAACTGATTCTGTCGGATTTTAAAAGACTTACATGAAACTTTCGTTCTAATGCTTTTCAGAAATAAATGTTCATAAAATTCATAAAATGAAGAACATCATGGAGAACCCTGAGCATCCTCTTCATCAGACTGTCCTACAACAACAGAGTGTCTTCAGTCAGAGGCTTCTACAGATCTGCTGTAAGACGGAGCGCTACAGGAGATCCTTCCTGACCACAGCCATCAGCATCTACAGGGGTTGGACAATGAAACTGAAACACCTGGTTTTAGACCACAATAATTTATTAGTATGGTGTAGGGCCTCCTTTTGCGGCCAATACAGCGTCAATTCGTCTTGGGAATGACATATACAAGTCCTGCACAGTGGTCAGAGGGATTTTAAGCCATTCTTCTTGCAGGATAGTGGCCAGGTCACTACATGATACTGGTGGAGGAAAACGTTTCCTGACTCGCTCCTCCAAAACACCCCAAAGTGGCTCAATAATATTTAGATCTGGTGACTGTGCAGGCCATGGGAGATGTTCAACTTCACTTTCATGTTCATCAAACCAATCTTTCTCCAGTCTTGCTGTGTGTATTGGTGCATTGTCATCCTGATACATGGCATCGCCTTCAGGATACAATGTTTGAACCATTGGATGCACATGGTTCTCAAGAATGGTTCGGTAGTCCTTGGCAGTGACGCCCATCTAGCACCAGTATTGGGCCAAGGGAATGCCATGATATGGCAGCCCAAACCATCACTGATCCACCCCCATGCTTCACTCTGGGCATGCAACAGTCTGGGTGGTACGCTTCTTTGGGGCTTCTCCACACCGTAACTCTCCCAGATGTGGGGAAAACAGTAAAGGTGGACTCATCAGAGAACAATACATGTTTCACTTTGTCCACAGCCCAAGATTTGTGCTCCTTGCATCATTGAAACTGACATTTGGCATTGGCATGAGTGACCAAAGGTTTGGCTATAGCAGCCCGGCCGTGTATATTGACCCTGTGGAGCTCCCGACGGACAGTTCTGGTGGAAACAGGAGAGTTGAGGTGCACATTTAATTCTGCCGTGATTTGGGCAGCCGTGGTTTTATGTTTTTTGGATACAATCCGGGTTAGCACCAGAACATCCCTTTCAGACAGCTTCCTCTTGCGTCCACAGTTAATCCTGTTGGATGTGGTTCATCCTTCTTGGTGGTATGCTGACATTACCCTGGATACCGTGGCTCTTCATACATCACAAAGACTTGCTGTCTTGGTCACAGATGCGCCAGCAAGACGTGCACCAACAATTTGTCCTCTTTTGAACTCTGGTATGTCACCCATAATGTTGTGTGCATTTCAATATTTTGAGCAAAACTGTGCTCTTACCCTGCTAATTGTACGTTCACACTCTGCTCTTACTGGTGCAATGTGCAATCAATGAAGACTGGCTACCAGGCTGGTCCAATTTAGCCATGAAACCTCCCACACTAAAATGACAGGTGTTTCAGTTTCATTGTCCAACCTCTGTACAACGACTCTTTGAAGAAACCTTCATAATGAGCTATAACAACATTTAATTTCCCTTTGGGATTATTAAAGTATTTTTGAATTGAATTGAATTCATGTAGGATTTAAAGCAATCCGCAGTTATGATAAAATATAATATGAACTATATTTTAATTGGTGTGCAGTTGTAGGATAGCAGTCTTTGAAGGAGACTTTTATGTTTAAAAATACCGCCATAATTTCTCCACAGCTGTGTTCTAATATGTTTTTACAGCAGGCCAGAGGGGGAAATAAACCAAACACAAGCTTAAAAAGGACATCTTCACTCATCTCCTGACAGACTTAAAAGGCTGCCAGATACTCGTAGAATCCTACAAACTGAATTTTTAACTGTGATGAATATCAAAGGGAACGTATCGACATAAGTTACATTTGTGGTAAATGTAAACATGGGCCTTGAATCATTGAGGAAACATTCAACATCGCATTATCATGTTACAAACACTGAACTTCAGTGTTTGCATCTGAAGTTCAGCATGAACAGATGATAAGAGAGTTTATCATGGAGCTCAAATGAAATATGCCAAATTATTCTTAAACTCAGCAGTAGGGCCATGGTTAGCCCTGGACCTTACGTTGCCATGTTGGTAATTATTTAAGTTCACATTGGATTTTCTGTTGTAATTAATATGTTATTATGAACTTACTGAAACATTATAACATCTCCACAGGTATAAGATGTTGCCTTTGATCAGACTGGGAACATCCGTTGTGCTTACTAAACCTCTGTGTTTGCACGGCCAGTCCCTGATTTTGTTAGTGTGTAAATGCTATGTTTTCGATGACGTTTTTCAGTCATCAAAAGTGCAGCTTCTGTCAAGAATGAAAACAGAACTGATTGTGAGGCTTGCCAAGCACTGAGTGATGCCTTGTTTTTATTTGTTGATAATCTCTCCAAGCTCAAAATTCAAACTTGGCACATTTTTCCTGTTCAAGACCGATGAACAGTAATCAGAGTGAATGTCTGCAGGCATGAGAAAATGTGATTTAAAAATTCTCACAGCATCTCCCTGCAAATAAATACAGAGCAGGGCAAACCCACATCTCTTAGTATTTAGCATGAGAGGAGCCAGACTCTCTTTGACAGGCAGAAAAAAATTTTTTTTACACCAACATGGTCATCTCCAAAGAGCAATTGGGCAAAAACCTGGAATTTAATTCAGAAGTATTCCTGAGTCGTGATCAATTGCTTAAAAAAAATAAATACATTCCCTCACCCGAGACAGTACCTGGGTGAAGCATTATCCATTTTAGATTAATTTAGTAAGAAAGTTTTTAATCATTCTAGAAAACGAAGGCCAAGAAAGATTGGTTGCATCTATTAAAGGTTGTGGCAGAAAAGCAATGTGTGAGTCTATTTAAGAGATATAGAAATCCTCCCACAGAAAGAAAATATGCTCAGAACATTGAAATGTTATAAAATCAGCTGAATAAAATCTACACACCCAGGAACCTTGTGACTTAGTCCATTGGTTGACGTTCCAGCTGCCACATGACCATTTTTATCGATGGCAATCATCCCTGGTACAAAAAAGCAAAAGGCAAGATAATAAAACAAAGATGTTTTCAGGTAGTAGTTTAAAAACTAGTTTCTAAGTTAAAATCAAGCTCTGTTATGAACTGGGGTTGAAACAGATGCTGTTTGGTTGAATATTCCTCGCAGGTTCCTTGTACAGATACTTCAAGAGAGGAACAGGGAACATGAGCATTCCTTCATATCTGAACCAACACACAACAGCCGAGGCTGGGGCCTGCTGGTAAAACCTACCTATGGTATCATGGGAGTGTATATTAACATGGCGTTCTCCATTGCACCATGAATGCATGGCCTCTGGCCCGTAAGGTCCACACGACTTTGAAGGATCTGGACTGACGTTCTGTTAACAGATGGTAAACAGAGATCATTTCTCTACTTCAGGATTTTGTCCTGGGACTCATTTACTACAGCAGCAACAAGCTAAGTATCCCAAACTGCAAGCATTAATACTGAAAACCAATCAGTTTGTTTGGAAAATAGTTTGGGAGCTAAAATATAACTAAAGATTTCTTCTTTAGCTGTAAGATCTCATGTACCTATATTCATTTAAAGTGGTTTTTGGTATTTTCTCAGACAGCACACGTCGTGATTACCTGAGAACATGGAGGGTTTGAGCATTTCAGTTTGATCTGCAGAGAATTAGATCTCTTCATTCTCCTCAATTAATGCATTAAGTTCAATTCTAATTCAAAAGTTATTTTAATATAAACATGTTTTGTTACACTGGCTTCTATAAAGGTTGAACTTGTGCATCATTCTTTTTACTTTCAAGCAAAAGAAACATTATTATAATGTGAAATTGTTAAATTGATATTAGTACTGCTACAGATTGTGACCTCTTACGTTTATCACAACAAATTATGTTTTAAGTGTTGTTTTTGATATCTTTTTATTCAAAAAAATCCCGCAGTGAATACATTTGGCTGCAGTTAGAGCTGCAGGCCTTTCTGGGTTTACACATTTTAATCAAAATGTTTCCATCTTCTTTCCAAATGACTCAGTCAGACTGGATGGACAGAATCTGAACATCAGTTTTTTTAAGTCTTGGCACAAATACTTAATTGGATGTAGATGTGGACTTTGACTAGGTCGTCAGAAATAGGAGTATTTGTGTTACAGAAAGGGTTTATTTTACATGATCAGTTTATGTTAACTAAGGTTTATTGATGCTCAGAGTGAGGATTAAGATTGTGGTTTTCACCTGAAAATCTTACTGACAAGCAAAGCTGGACTGAACACAGAGCATCCCTCTCTCTGGCTTCCTTTCAAAGACTGCTCATTTTGGCTGATTCACCAAACAAGACAAAAAAACAACCTCAACATTTATAAATATGGTATTCCACACATTCAGTAGCTTCTCTTTCTTTTAGCTGTAAAGCTATGTTGTATTAGAGAGCCATCAGAGATGAAGACATTGAAACCGGACGTGTGGTCACAAGCATTCTTGGCATCGGACATGTCTTCATACACAACCAAGGCTGATCCTCTTCTTTAGGATGTATTCTGTTTGGATTTGCCATATTGGTCCATATTTCCCAACAATATTGTAAATCTCCTCTGCTGTACTATTATAAGGATGATTCCTGAGATAAAGGGTAATGTCCACCTCAGGCAGTAATCTGATATTAGCGTGTTTCGCTGCTGGCCTGGCCATAATGACAGCTTAATTTGAGTAAACAAGGCTGCTCCAAAACGTTAATGTTTTGCTTATTGTTCTTTCTTACAAATTCTCCGGGGGCTTTAGATCAGGACTTTGACTGAGCCATTCTAACACATGGATGCTCTTTAAACCTTTCCATGGTAGCTCTGGCTGTATGTGTAGGGTTGATGACCTAAACCTCTGCCCCAGTCTTAAGTTTTCTGTAGCTTCAAGCAGTTTTTGTTCCAGGACTGTCCTGAATTTTGCTCCATTTATCTTTTCATCAACTTTGACAAGCTTGATTGTCTCTGCTGAAGAAAAGCATCCCCACAGCATGATGATGCCACCACCACTTTTTCATGGTGGGGATGGTTTGCCCAGGATGATGTATTCCTCCAGAGTCTCATTTGACTCCAACACGGTCTTCCACATGTTTGCTGTGCAACTTTGTGTAACTCTATCACATAAAAAGTATTTAGCTTTTTTTAAGTAGAGTGACAAAATATGAAAACGTTCAAGGTGAATGAATACCTTCACAAGGCTCCCTAATTCAATGTTATAAAGATACATTATTTTAGATTAATAAAAAAATTAAAAAATCAAGCTTTCACACCCAGCAATTTAATAATTTAATAATTATACAACCTTCAACATTCCCACCCAATCAGTTTCTGAGTGGGGTTTCTGCACTGCAGACATTTCAATAATAGCTCTAGGAACTTTATAGCCATAAGTTCTGTCTCCTAAAGGTATGAATAGAGAGAATTTGATCTGGATGATCTCTGGATACGCAACGCCTCCCTGTTTCTGTAGATGCTGTGACATTGTTGTGGAAATGAAGAGGAGTCATTTGAACAGAAGCAACAGCTTGGTGCTGTAGGGCTTCACCTTTACCGCTAAAGCTGACTTTTTTTTCGAGGTAGTCAATTTTCCCTTTTGAAATCAATCTTTTAGAAGCAGTACGCCTGTGGCGGACACAAGCGAGGAGAAACAGACTCACACACATGCACTTACCTTTCGATAATTAGGTTGGCAGTTGCCCTTCAGCCACTGTGAGAAAACATTCAAAGATTGGTTGGTAGTCAGGTCTTCTGCAACAAAGCCCATGTTTTCAGCAAACACAGAAGCTACGGAGAGAGAGGAAACAGTCAGGTCAAGACGCACTTTGGAGACCTCTTTGACCCAAGGTTAGAAATTATAAAGGGTCACAGACAAACAAGGAACTGCGAGCAATTTTAGCTACTTTCATCATCAGCAGCTTTTTTCATCACACAGCTTTCTGATGAATGGCAAAGCAGTTATAATGAATAGATCATCACAAGGATTTTATGACATACAGCCCAAATCATTCAATCTCCCACATATACAGCTGTGTTGAAAATAATAGAAGTGTGTTTTTAAATGGTGAGTAAAGCTCCATATAACAGCCTTACAGGCGTTGGGAAGACACTTTGTTTTATTCCAGAACAAAACATGAAGAAAAATGTCTGACTCTACAGAAAGTCAGAGAAAAGGAATATTAGGTTTTTCAAAAAATGGTGTCTGCAATATTTTTTACAAATTTAAACATTTGCTGTTTAAACTGGAAAATATTTAAAAGTTGAGTTTTTCAGTCAATCACTGAACTAATGTTTAGTTTTATAGGTTGTTTGTGAGAACTGCTTCACATCATGGAGTCTACCAACTTCTAGCACCTGAGAACAGGTATTCCAGCCCAAAATGATTGGACTACATTCAAAAGGTCCTCTTCATTTCTGGGTTTTGCCTCAGGAACAGCATGTTTGATGTCCCCCCACAAATTCTCTCGTGGCCCAAGGTCTGGGGATCGGGCCAGACACTCCATAATGTTATTCTTATTGGTCTAGAACCAAGATGCCGCTCGCTTACTGGTGAGTTTGGAGTTGTTGTGATGTTGAAACACCCATTTTAAGAGCATTACCTCTTCAGGGTAAGGAACATGACATCTTCAAGTATTTTTATTGATTTAAACTGACCTATGAACACTTGTTTGTGATAAATAGGCCCAGCATCTATATATATGCGAAACATCCCCTGATCAAACCTGAGCCACCATGCTTTACACTGCACTGTGGCTTGGATTCAGTATTCCGTATCTGTCCATAAAATGTTGCTTCATTTCCCTTCAAGTGAGTCGTTGTGTTATGCCGTCAGTTGTAACCTCTTCAGCTTGTCATTTTGTTAACAATGGGACTTGCTGGGCCTTTTTCCTGATAGCTAGCCTTACTCACAGGTAACTGTAGACCTTGTTTGATCACTCTGCAAATTCTTATCCAGTGTCTGTAACAAGCATAATATTCCACACTTACAAAGAAATTAAAGCTAAAGTATTAAAGTAGTTCACAAATAAAGTGTTGAAGAAATATTGGAATAATACATGGAATAAGTACTGTATTAGATACTTTTGTTTCATGTTCAGATTCATATTAAGAATGTCCCGGTACATTCCTTCCATTCATCCTTCCAGTGCCATGTACTGTAAGAGAGCCCAGCTGTGGTCTCATCTGACCAGAACATATTCTCACAGAATTTCAATGACTTGTCCAAATGTTCTGCAGCAAATTTTAAACAAGCGTTAACATGTTTTTTCTTCAACAGTGGAGTCTTGCCTCACTACGAGTATCCATAGAGGTCACTGGGGTTCAGTGCATTGCTTATTGATTTCATAGGAAAAACTGTACATGTTATTTCCAGGTCTTTCTTAAGCGCTCTGAAAGATATTTGTTTGATTATTCTTATGGCTCATTTGTCAGAAATATTTCGAGGGGCACCTGGGCAAGGCTAGTTTATGGTAAAATGATGTTCCTTCCACTTCCAGATAATTGGCTCCAACAGCACTAACTAGAAAATTCCAGAAGTATAGAAATGCAGCTGTAACCATTGTCATCACTAAGTGTTTTTTGTGAAGGTCATTTTAGCTTTTGCTAATTGTACCACTCTGTGTAATATTTCAGTGATGAAAAACCCTTTTAAAGGGTATCAGTTAATTTTAAACCAGTCTATACTGATTTGCACAAAGCAGCATCAATGCTCTCTAAATACTGACAGCTTTCAGCTGGTTTCTTGGCTTTCTCTAACTTTTGTACACGTCATTTGTTACATGTGTGCAATATATTCCCACTTTTCATTGGACATCACTATGCATGTGGATTATTTGTTTGGATTTCTTTGTATGTATGGATCATTCAGGTTTTATTATCATCTGGTGTGAACATCTCAATTTAAATATTAGAAATATATTTTCAGCAGGTTCAATACTTACCTTACCTGCTGTATGTAACCTGGTTTGTGATGTTTGAGTGCTAATATTTTGAACAAAACCATACAACATGCTGGAATAAAAAGCTTCAGTTTTAGCCTTCATTTTCTGTTCATCCCTCTTCTCATCCACTGCATAAATGGAGCTCTTGAACTTTTTTTTGCACGACTAGTGCGCAATTATGCTCTTCAGGCTCAGTAGACTATATGACCCACGTATTTTTCACTTACTACTTATGATTGTCATTTCATTTAAAAGCCTGTGCTGTGTCTAAAAGGTTTGGGTCCTGATGTAATAAGTTAAATTGAGATCATTAATGTGGATTCAAGTGTCTGCCAATACTGAAAGCCTTTTCTCTCACAATCTCTAGGAATATCCTAAAACAGACTGTTAGGTTAGAAATGCAATTTAAATGCTGTGTGTTGTTTAACTGGCTATATTACCCAGGGTGTTTGAACAGCAATCCTCACATACCGGACTCTCCCACTAGCATTGTATGTTCTGTGCGCTCCATCACAGCTCTGGCAACTCCAATAGCATTCTTGATTCTTCTCAAGTCTGCCACTGCACCCACCTCCATCGTATTACTACTCAGAGAGAGCATACAGATAAGAAACACTCCTGTTGGTTTACTGGAGACAAAGATTATCTGTGAGTAATATATCTCCATAATAAATCAGCACTGAGGAAGATTATAAAGATCACATTTCATATTTAACAAAAAACAGCTGAAGTCTCAAGAGTTTGCATAAAGAATTTTTTTATTTTCTTACAGATCTAGTATTTACCACTTGACTGCTCTAATGGATCGTCATGCAGGTGTTTGTTTAGATTCTAGCTCTTATGAATGCAAGATGCATCTGCTGGTGTTTATTGGACTTTTACTGCATGTATATTGAATCATATAAAGGAGAATATCCTCTCCCTACAACATAGTCATAACTAATTTCAGGGAGAATGAAAGAGGGAGCATTCAGTGAAGAAAGAGTAAACAGCTTGCTACTTATCTTTTGTTGTAAGCTGACATTTAATTCTTATTATAAGTTTTGAGACTGTAAATGTTAGTATTTAAGGACCTAATAATTGGAACGCTTTCAGATGATAATGACACTCTTAATTAGTGCTTCCCTGCAGAAGGCTTGAAGGAAAAGGTCAGCCAGTTAAGTGTGTAAATGTTAAAGATACACGGAAAGAAGCAGCACAAATTGTAAAAAAAATAAATAAAAAAGTATTTTTAATGGCTGCATATGACTGATTAGAAGCTCAAGATGTGAATCATATAAATATAGGTTCTAATTTACAGCATCTTCATAACATTTTTTTCAGTTGATTTAAATATATTTCACGCTCACATCAGATAGTTCTGAAGCATTATGTCTGAAAACAAAGCTGCATTGAGCTAGTTATGTTTTATACCATGGTATGCAAATAGCAGCTACTTATACATATTAAACCTGTTATATTCTGCGGACATAAAAAAAAAACAAATACCGCCTATGCTGGAAATCTTCACTTTGTCTGCTTTCCAATGATTTTACTACATAAATTCTTAGTTTTTCTGCTCAGTGTCTGTTCATTACCCGTTCATGATCATAGCATCCAGCGTGGTTTCTCCAGTCTCATCAGGGCTGCCGCCAAAGCCGACTGTCCCATCACACTGCTCTATTTCACAGCGGGCACAGCCTTCCTGCACTGCGTCCAAGACTGAACCACCGGACTGCAGGGAACGCCAGGCTGCACATAATAAGAACCAATCAGCATGTAGGGTCAGAAATCTGTTTAAGGTTGAACTGTCAGAGACTGTTTAAGATCCCACAACACGAGAAAAACACTCTGCGGTTTAATTTCATTCGTTCGTTCGTCGTCTTCCGCTTATCCGGGACTGGGTCGCGGGGGCAGCAGACTCAGCTGACGTCCCTCTCCCCAGACACTTCTTCCAGCTCCTCCGGGTGGAGCCCAAGGCGTTCCCAGGCCAGCCGAGAGACATAGTCCCTCCAGCGTGTCCTGGGCCGTCCCCGGGGCCTCCTCCCGGTGGGACGTGCCTGGAACACCTCCCGAGGAAGGCGTCCGGGAGGCATCCGGTATAGATGCCCAAGCCACCTCAACTGGGTCCTCTCGATGTGGAGGAGCAGCGGCTCTACTCCGAGCCCCTCCCGGATGGCCGAGCTCCTCACCCTATCTCTAAGGGAGTGCCTGGCCACCCAATGGAGGAAGCTTATTTCAGCCACTTGTATCCGGGATCTCGTTCTTTCGGTCATGACCCAAAGTTCATGGCCATAGGTGAGGGTAGGAACGTAGACCGACCGGTAAATCGAGAGCTTTGCTTTTCGGCTCAGCTCTCTCTTCACCACAACGGACCAGCACAGAGCCCCAATTACTGCGGTAGCCGCACCGATCCGTCTGTCGATCTCCCGCTCCATTCTTCCCTCACTCGTGAACAAGACCCCGAGATATTTAAACTCCTCCACTTGAGGCAGGAACTCCCCTCCAATCTGAAGAGGACAGGCCACCCTTTTCCGGTCGAGAACCATGGCCTTGGACTTGGAGGAGCTGATCTTCATCCCAGCCGCTTCACACTCGGCTGCGAACCGCCACAGCGCATGCTGTAGGTCTTGGCTAGAGGAGGCCAGCAGGACCACGTCATCCTCAAAAAGAAGAGACGAAATCTACTGGTCCCCAAACCAGACCCCCTCCGGCCCTTGGCTGCGTCTAGAAATCCTGTCCATAAAAGATATGAACAGGACCGGTGACAAAGGGCAGCCCTGCCGGAGTCCAACATGCACCGGGAACAGGTCCGACAATGCAGACCAAACTCCTGCTCCACTCATACAGGGACCGGCTGGCCCCTAATAAAGAGCCCCCGATTCCATACTCCTGGAGCACCCCCCACAGGGCATCACGAGAGACACAGTCGAATGCCTTCTACAGGTCCACAAAACACATGTGAACCGGTTGGGCAAACTCCCATGAACCCTCGAGTACCCAGTAGAGGGTATAGAGGGTATAGCGCCCGATAATGTCCTCAGTCGAGGTCAGCAGCTCCCCACCCCCACTATAAACAGTGTTGGCGAAGGATTGCTTCCCCCGCCTAAGGCGCCGGACGGTTTGCCAGAATCGCTTCGAGGCCAACTGGTAGTCCTTCTCCATGGCCTCACCGAACTCCTCCCAGGCCCGGGTTTTTGCCTCTGCCACAGCCCGGGCCGCAGCATGCTGGGCCTCACGGTACCCATCAGCTACCTCAGGAGTCCCACAAGCCAACCACAGCCGATAGGACTCCTTCTTCAGCTTGACAGCATCCCTTACTGCCGGTGCCCACCACCGGGTTCTGGGATTGCCGCCGCGACAGGCACCGCAGACCTTACGGCCGCAGCTACGGGCAGCAGCATCGACAATAGATGTGGAGAACATGGTCCACTCGAACTCTATGTCTCCAACATCCCTCGGAATCTGGTCGAAGCTCTCCCGGAGGTGAGAGTTGAATACATCCCTGGCCGAGGGCTCCGCAGACCCTCACTATGCGCTTGGGCCTGCCAAGTCTGTCCGGCTTTCTCCTCCTCCGGCAGATCCAACTCACCATCAGGTGGTGATCAGTGGACAGCTCAGCCCCTCTCTTCTCCCGAGTGTCCATAACATGCGGCTGAAGGTCTGATGATACGACAACAAAGTCGATCATCGACCTCCTGCCTAGGGTATCCTGGTGCCAAGTGCACTGATGGACACCCTTATGTTTGAACATGGTGTTCATTATGGACAATCTGTGACTAGCACAGAAGTCCAATAACAAAACACCGCTCGGTTTCAGATTGGGGAGGCCATTCCTCCCAATCACGCCTCTCCAGGTGTCACTGTCATTTCCCACGTGGGCGTTGAAGTCCCCCAGCAGAATAATGGAGTCCCCGGGAGGGGCACTATCCAGCACCCCCGACAGGGACGCCAAGAAGGCCGGGTACTCCGCACTACCGCTCGGCACGTAGGCCGAGACGACAGTCACAGACATCTCCCCAACCTGAAGGCGCAGGGATACGACCCTCTCATCCACTGGGGTAAACCCCAACACGAGATGGCTGAGCTGGGGGGCAACAAGCAAACCCACACCAGCCCGCCACCTCTCCCCCGTGGGCCACTCCAGAGTAGAAGAGAGTCCAACCCCTCTCAAGGAGATGGGTTCCAGAGCCCACGCTGTGCGTGGAGGCGAGCCCAACTATTTCTAGTCGATATCTCTCGACCTCCCGCACAAGCTCAGGCTCCTTCCCCCCCAGCGAGGTGACATTCCACGTCCCTAGAGCCAGCCTAAGCATCCGGGGATCGGGCCGCTGAGGTCTCCACCTTCCTCCGCCACCCGATCCTCTTTGCACCGGTCCCTCACGGTTCCCCCTGCAAGTGGTGGGCCCACTGGGGGACGGCCTCGCGTCTCTCGTTTGGGCCGCGAGGAGCAACCCGGCCACCAGGCGCTCTCCGGCAAGTCCCGACCCCAGGCCTGGCTCCAGGGTGGGACCCCGCCTCCGCCGTACCGGGCGACGTCTCGTGCCTCGATATTTTTGTCCTCATGAGGGATTCTTGAATTTAGTTTAATTTCTGTGTGATAAAAGTGAACGAACCAGTGTCAACAGAAGAGATTTTAAGTTAGAATATAAGCTGGGTTTGAAACAGTAGCTGATTTTAGATCCTAATACTGGGAACATGTGTTTGGGGTTTTTGGAAAACCTCAACATACGACTTCAGGGTATTTTCTGGGCGTTTTACACCACAACAAAGTGGCACATCATTTTTTTCTTTTGCATAAATTTTCTCCCAGGATTGCTGCATGTTAAGCTCCCTCTATCTTCCCATGAGCTCTGACCAGCCTTCCTGTCTCTGCTGAAGAAAACCCCGCAGCATGATGCTGCCGCTGCCATGTCTTGTGATGGGGAGGGTGTATTCAGGGTGATGTGCAGTAATGTTACATACATGTAGCATTTTGCATGTAGATCCAAAAGTTTAATCCTGGTGATCTGAGGGGCACCTTCTTGTATAGGTTTACTGTGTCCCCTCTATTGCTTGTGACAAGCTGCAGAACGTTCTTTCAACAATGGCTTTTTTTCTGGCCACTTTCCATAAATACTAGACTTGTTGAGTGTACAACCAATACCTACCCTGTCAACAGATTCTCTCACCTGAAGTTGAAATCTCTGCAGATCTCAAAGTTACCATAGGCCTTCAAGGTTCATCCATGATTATTGCTCTTCCAGTTCAGCTGTACAGCCATGTCTCAGCAGGATTACTTTTGTTAGGTCTTTCATTTTTGGACAATGGATTGAATAGTACTTAATGAAATGCTCAAAGCTTGAGATTTTTTCATTAACCTGATCCTCCATCTTTATTCCTGATCCATTTACTGTGTCCCTTGGTCTTCATGGTTCTGTTTGTTCATTAATGTTCTCCTACATACCCCTGAGCTCTTCACAAAAATCTATGCAATTGGTTAAACTGGATTGTATTTCACACAAAATCCTCCCAAAATACATGAAATTGGGGACTTTTTCAGACGCTGAATTTGGCAAAAATACAAATCTGTGCTGAGCCAAAACTATCCAGTGCTGCGGGATCTGCAAGATGACCAATGTGACGCCTTCCTGTTAAACAGGGGGCTCACAAGCATTTGGTCACTGATTCCCTAAGAGCCCCTGAGGGATCATCACACCAACTGATGCTACAGCCATCATCTTCTCATTAAATGCTCTGGTTATTTCAGGGTTTCCATCAAAACATTTTCTCTTACAAAAATAAACACAATAGAAGTGGAGATTATCCTGCTCATGCCCCCGATGGAAAAGATTTGCAAGGGTATATTAACGGTGGAGGCCTGCATCTTTAATACTCCCCACAAAAATATTCCTAAGTAAATTTTTCAATTTCATTTCCTCTGCTCTAAAAAAGAAAGTGTTGACAGACACCTGATATATTAATGGGCAGCCATCTATCCAGGAGGGGGATTCTCAGGTGAACTTAAATCATCGACAGGCCTGAGCTGACGCTTAAGATGTTTTGAATACCATTTCTATCATTTTTCCTGCTGAGCTGTGCACCCACCGGAAATTGACTTGATGGATAAGTCGCAAGTGACGCAAAATATTTTCAGTTTCAATTTGAACATGTCCAATGTATCACCCTGAAGGAAATCAAAGAGAGTGAGGGCAGGCCTGCCGGCGGCAGCTATGGAGCCTTGTGGGTTCAGCCCATTTCATACCCTCATCTAAGACCTGGCTGGTCTTTCATACGGATATGCGCTCGCTGAGTCACAAGTACACAAGAAACAAAATGAATGGTGCGAGTAGAGAAATGTGAAAATACTGGTTATGAATCGTCCAGGGCCTGAGCTTACATACACTCTGCAGAGACATACACATACTCACTTTCCTCCTATCATGGCTGAAAATTTGTCTAAGTGATTAATTTTTCAGTTATTAATAAGTTTAGAGTTAAAATCTTACAACACAAATATTTTCAGAGCTCAACATTTGCATATTTCATTATACCTCCATTGTTTTAATCATTTGGCCCACAAGTTGTAAGAAAAACATTTTATTTTTGCTAATGAACAGTAATGGATTGTGCACATTCACAGAAATGTTATTACTCATACTTTCTCACAGCTAAAGGTGACATTTTAACCCATTATCCTTAACAGAGATGACCTGTGAATCCTAGATGAGACACATCTACAGTATTTCAGCTGGTCACTCACTCAGCTAATCAATTATCACAGTGGTTTCAGATTAAAAGACTCATTTGTGTTGCAGTTCTTATAATACAAGATGGTTGTTTTACTTCTACACAACACAGATGTTCAGTGCACTCATCAGCTGCACTGCAATTTATCTAATCTCTACCCAACTGCTGAGTAAGCTAGTCTTATCCTTAAAGGGTCATTTAACTGAACCGTGTTGGTTTCCACCATTTTTGGCCCATACTCATTGAATCTGTTCATTTGCTTTCCAAACAATTCAAAAACAATGTCACATAAAAATGTTTCTTTAAGTGGATGGATTGACCTATTGTCACTTGACTGAGCACAGACTAAAAGAATGGGTCTGCATCTTTTCCAGCAGCCTGCAGTTGAGCTGGCACAAGTTAATTACAAGCTGTGAATGAGTTTATTTCACATGTGAAAAGAAAAGAAAGTGTTTGCCCGCTAGACAGAGTTATAAGAGATGATGAATCAGAACAAATACTAATTACTCTGTCATGAATATTGTATATATATTGAGTTATTTACAGCATGAATTTCACCAGATTGAGTTACTTTATTCATTACATTAGGCCTATGTCCAACTATGCAGCATGCACGCTTAAATATATTCCTTAATAATAATAATTATGTAGATTTAAATGAATAATTTTTCTATTGTTAAAATAATTTTATGCTGTATTGTTATATTTTAACATCCACTCTTAAAATAATATAGTTATGTTTTAGCTAATTAAGAGTTCTGTTAATATAAGTAACAAACTAATTAAAATGATGTTAGGTTAGTTAAGGTAATGGCGCTAAGCACAGTGTTTTATATCTTTTCTGTCTCATTTTGATTAGCAAATATTGTTCATTTTTATCTTGATCACCATCTTTAGAACTGAAATTAACATACTGTTGTGTATTAAACAATTAAATCAAATTTGTATAATATAAATAATTCTGTTTGCAACCATACTTTCTAGGATTCCAACGCAGGTTTGCTACTTACTATTAGATAAAAGCACTGTATCGTTTCTACCAGCGCTGGTTTCTACTAAACCAGTGAGGGCCCTACCAGTGTGTCTAGGGTTTATTAGTGTGCTAACTCCACCCATTCTCTTTGCGCCCCGCTACATGCACCGCCATATAAATGGTGCGGACCCCGTCCTTTTTTAAAGCACTTTAGTGCACATGTAAACACACTTTGACCTACCTGCAGCTGTCGCACTTTTAAACGGCCACGTGTTGATGACAAGCGGTAACGAGGTCTGTCCCAGCGGAAAATAGAACATTAAAAGTAAAAAATGGAGTGATGCAAACATTTTGCTCTGTTCTACCAATTCACTCTGTGATAGATATTACAACACCGCGATCCTTTTACATCGTTACTGTCAAGTTGTTACCTGACAGCAAAGTAAATAAAGGAGCTTTTAAAGAGACGTCGCTTTGAAGAGAAGCAACCCTTCAGGTTGTGTTTTAACTTCCTTGTTGTGTCACATGCGGAGTGGGCGGGGTCCTCATTAAAGGGACAGTACACATCTGTCGCAACAGGCGAATTCTTCAACAGGCTTGTAGTAGGCTATGATTTGTTCAATTAAATAGCAGACAGCCTGGCTTTACAGAAACAAAATTAGTGAAGCAAATCAAACGGTTACGCACTGTTACACAGTTGTAAAAAACAGACTAGAATTATTTGCATGACATTACATTTTTGCACTGCATCCCATTTTCTAGTGTTACCCTTTTGCTCACTATATGCCCTGACACTTACATCAAGTAGTGGGTAAAATATTCCACTGTTGAATATCCTCTGTATTCCACTGACATTCAAGATGATCTTTTATAGGTTCCAGAAAAAATGTTTGACATTAATCTCCCTGGCTTAATATACTCATATCTGCCGTTGTCTTTATTTTGTTATTCTTTGATGCTTTTAAGGAAAAAGAAAGCTATAATACCACATGTTCTGCATCCAAATAGACATTGGAGTGATTTTTGTGTTTTTGTAAAAAATATACAGGTCCTTCTCAAAATATTAGCATATTGTGATAAAGTTCATTATTTTCCATAATGTCATGATGAAAATTTAACATTCATATATTTTAGATTCATTGCACACTAACTGAAATATTTCAGGTCTTTTATTGTCTTGATACAGATGATTTTGGCATACAGCTCATGAAAACCCAAAATTCCTACCTCACAAAATTAGCATATCATTAAAAGGGTCTCTAAACGAGCTATGAACCTAATCATCTGAATCAACGAGTTAACTCTAAACACCTGCAAAAGATTCCTGGGTCCTTTAAAACTCCCAGCCTGGTTCATCACTCAAAACCCCAATCATGGGTAAGACTGCCGACCTGACTGCTGTCCAGAAGGCCACTATTGACACCCTCAAGCAAGAGGGTAAGACACAGAAAGACATTTCTGAACGAATAGGCTGTTCCCAGAGTGCTGTATCAAGTCACCTCAGTGGGAAGTCTGTGGGAAGGAAAAAGTGTGGCAGAAAACGCTGCACAACGAGAAGAGGTGACCGGACCCTGAGGAAGATTGTGGAGAAGGGCCGATTCCAGACCTTGGGGGACCTGCGGAAGCAGTGGACTGAGTCTGGAGTAGAAACATCCAGAGCCACCGTGCACAGGCGTGTGCAGGAAATGGGCTACAGGTGCCGCATTCCCCAGGTCAAGCCACTTTTGAACCAGAAACAGCGGCAGAAGCGCCTGACCTGGGCTACAGAAAAGCAGCACTGGACTGTTGCTCAGTGGCCCAAAGTACTTTTTTCAGATGAAAGCAAATTCTGCATGTCATTCGGAAATCAAGGTGCCAGAGTCTGGAGGAAGACTGGGGAGAAGGAAATGCCAAAATGCCAGAAGTCCAGTGTCAAGTACCCACAGTCAGTGATGGTCTGGGGTGCCGTGTCAGCTGCTGGTGTTGGTCCACTGTGTTTTATCAAGGGCAGGGTCAATGCAGCTAGCTATCAGGAGATTTTGGAGCACTTCATGCTTCCATCTGCTGAAAAGCTTTATGGAGATGAAGATTTCATTTTTCAGCACGACCTGGCACCTGCTCACAGTGCCAAAACCACTGGTAAATGGTTTACTGACCATGGTATCACTATGCTCAATTGGCCTGCCAACTCTCCTGACCTGAACCCCATAGAGAATCTGTGGGATATTGTGAAGAGAACGTTGAGAGACTCAAGACCCAACACTCTGGATGAGCTAAAGGCCGCTATCGAAGCATCCTGGGCCTCCATAAGACCTCAGCAGTGCCACAGGCTGATTGCCTCCATGCCACGCCGCATTGAAGCAGTCATTTCTGCAAAAGGATTCCCGACCAAGTATTGAGTGCATAACTGTACATGATTATTTGAAGGTTGATGTTTTTTGTATTAAAAACACTTTTCTTTTATTGGTCGGATGAACTATGCTAATTTTGTGAGATAGGAATTTTGGGTTTTCATGAGCTGTATGCCACAATCATCTGTATTAAGACAATAAAAGACCTGAAATATTTCAGTTAGTGTGCAATGAATCTAAAATATATGAATGTTAAATTTTCATCATGATATTATGGAAAATAATGAACTTTATCACAATATGCTAATATTTTGAGAAGGACCTGTATATTGCAAATTAACCAGTATGGCAAATTTAGTTAATTCTGTATTTTACACTGTTTTTTATTTTATGTTGTGTCATTAGGAATTGACAAATTGACAGTTATTTCTTATTGGGATAATAAAATCCCATATGGTGTCTTTTTTTTATATTTACTATAATTAAGTCATACTAAATTTAAATGTTGGCTTAATTCAAACGAATATCACATTGATTGTGCCATTAAAATTATGTTAAATGAGAAAATATTTACATTTCTTAGTGTATTTAAAACACAGATTCCAACCCACATTTCCAAGTGTGCCTCTGAAAATATCTCTGTTTTCTAATAACTATTAAGTTGTGATCTTTGGACTCAAAGGTTCTAATATTTGTAAAATTCAGCTGTAGTTGGTCACAGATTTGCTCACATGTTAACTTACCGGACAAATGGCATCCACTGTTTCATATAGGTGCACATCCTTTTGACTAGCTTCAGAGGGCCCGCTCCAAGTTGACCACATAAAGGGTGCAAAGCGAAACCCTACTGTGCTGCTAACACATTGGGCTCTCGGTGACTCCTCTCAAGGGTTTAATTTACATTGAACTCGGAGGGAAACCAAGGTAAGTATTTGTTCTATGTGCTTTTGCAGATGTTGGACAGTTTGTTTGTGCTTGGTAAATGTCAGCAAGCTGAGTGAGCGACCCTTGATGTTGGCTGTTACTCAGATCATTTTCAGGTTTTTGTCCTGCTGTGTTTGTTGCTTGAATCACATTCTAGTTGTTTGTGTTGTGACTGTGTATCATTTGATCCTGTCTTTAGGGTCAGCTTATAGTTGATGAAGGATCTGTCAGTCCCACGTCTATGAGATGTGCATGGTTTTATAAGAGCATTTTTTAACATTTTCTTTTTAGAAAATCCCACAGAAAAGTTTTGAGGGTTCTTCAGGTTGTAACAAATTTCAACCTTTTGATATGCACAAAAAATAGGTGCATACTTCCACACATAAGAATGTCGTTTTTATTATGCTCTGGTCCAACAAATGTTATTATTGGACCAGAGCAAAATAAAATCAGTCAGTCTGAGCCCATTAAATTGACCTCCAGTTCTAATGTAAAGGACCTTGTTGTCATCTTTGATTAGGAGATGTCAGGACATTATAAATGCCATATTAAATATGTCTTAGGGGCATCATTCTTTCCCTGACATAATATTGTAAAGATTAGTAAAGTCATGTCTCAGACTGACACAAAAAAAAATAGTTATTAAGAAATAATAAGAAATTAGTAAAAGCATAAAATGCTTTATTGAGAAGGATGAAAATGAAATAAAGAGATGAAATTTCTACAACATTGCTTCTCTTCCATGGAATGTGAAGTTTATAACACACTTTGCTCTTCCCTCCATTACCCTCCATCAGTGTTTTTGGTGAATTATGCCCCACAGTGGAAAATCTTACTATATTGATGAAAATAATCAAAGAGCAGCACAAATTTCAGAAAAATATTATTTTTCTAATTATTTTACTTAACTGGTCAGCATTAAGATTTTCTAAAGAAAAAAAAAGAATTCAGAATAATACTAAAGACACTAAACTTTAGTTTAAGATTGCAGTGCACTACTGAAACCTGAAAGGAGACTGAAAAACCATAAAATTCAAAGGATCAAAGTGGAAGAAACCTTAGAATTACTGTCATTGGCAAATACTTGATCAAATAACAGAAAATCAGCAGTAATTTGAGGTTCTGGGTGACTCTCATCATTCTTAGTGAGGGTTACAAAGGCTTCAGATTGCCTAGACAGCATAATGATTGGACTCTGGAGAAGTGCACTGGGTCATTTGGTCTGATGAGTCCAGATATTCCCTGCTCAATGATGATGCAGGGTTATATTACGTAATGCCATTCTCCAAACTCATTGAAGCAGTGTTATGATCCAAGCTATCCTATTTTATTTCATTTTATTTTGCTTGGTTTTGTTTTGTTTACTGAGCATCAGTATGAGCACTTCTCTGCCTTCTTCTGTGAACATTCCCCCCTCTGGACAAAGCATGCATCGCTGAGAGGATAATGTTTTTTTAATTTCCCCAGTGCTTTTAATACAATTCAGTGTTTGCTACCACTATGTGAGGAACTCCAGAAAATAAAGGTGGTTGCCCCCACAACTGCCTGGATTATTGACTAACTGACAGACAGATCACAGTTCGTAAGAAAGAAGAGTTGTGTTTGAGGAGGTGGTCGGCAGACCAGCTGCACCGCAGGGAACTAGAAACTCAGCACTTCTCTTTACCCTTTACTACTCAAACTTTCAGGAAAACACACAGTTCTGTCATCAGCAGAAACATCAAACTTTATTTTTTATATGAATACATGTGGCTGGTGTGCAAATAATCATCTCATCTTGAACAAAAACAGGTCATAGGAGATCATTATGGACTTTAACAGGGGTATGCACATGGCACAGACTACAATGATTTGCAGATGTAGTTATATGTCTAAACCTTTTTCACGTTTTGTCATACTACAACCAAACCTTCAGTGTATTTTATCAGAGATTTGTTTGATGGACTAAAAAACAGTAGTTCATAGTTGTAAAGTGGAAAGAAAAGGATTCATGGTTTTCATATTTTGCAAATAAAACTGTTTTGTGCTTTGTAGAAACCCTTGTCATTGCAATTACAGCTGTAAGTCTTTTTGGCTCTCTCTATTTCAGCTTTACACCTACAGACTGAAATTGTTGACAGTTTTTTGCTTTGTTAAATTACTCAAGTTCAGTCATAATGGAAAGTCTGTGCACATACATGTTTGAGTCTTACCACAGGTTCTGCATTGGATGTGAGTCTGGACTTTGACTAAACCGACTGACCTTATCTAAACCACTTAATTGTAGCCCTGGATGTATGTTTAGGGTTGTTGTCCTGCTGGATGGAATCCATCTGCCCTACTGTAAAGTATTTTGCAGCCTCTAAGAAGTTATCTTCCAGGATCACCCTATATTTAGCTCCATCCAACTTCCAATGAACTCTGACCAGCTTCCATGTCCTTGTTAAAAATATTACCCTTAACACATGATGCTGCCATCATCATATGTTGCCATGGGGATGTTGTTTTCAGAGTGTGTCCATTGTTACTGTTCTTCCACACACAATGCAGACCAGCACACCTTCTTTCACATGTTTACTGTTTCCCCTTTAAATGGGACTTCTAACAACAATTACTCTCCTGTTGCCTTTCTTCCATAAAGTCCAGATATGTTAAGTGCATGCCTAACGGTTGTCCTGTCAAAAAACATTAGCCTCTTCCTGAGCAAGTTAGAGGACTTTAAATGCATGATTGTTCACCTATTTATTCAACTGAAAGGTCAGGGAGGGTTTTTACAAGAAGACACAGAAAAGACTTCACGTCTCAACCTGTGGTAGATGGTGCATTTATCTTTTCAGCCATGTATTGGTGCTACAGCATCAAAGCCAGTGACCAGAGGAAACTTAAACTAAGAAAAAAAGATGTGTTGGGGACTGTGCTTGAATCCTTAGAGCTTCGAAAGAAAATGGTTACACAAGATGTTCAGCAAGATAGACTGCAGTACATGCCCACCACAGCATACTGATTAAACACTGAAGTGGCTTCACTGTGAGGCTTTTCTTGCAACAAGAGCTGGTATGAAAGGTCACTCCTGCCCACTGATGCAACGCTTTACAGTGACTGTATCTGCCACCGACTCTATAGATAAAACCAATGATATCCCCTTTCATATGCATTAATTTTTGACTTTTTTCATAAATTAGTAAATACCCCATTTTCCATGAACACTAGAGAAAAATTATTCCCCTTTGGAATTGATAAAGTATATTTTCAGGTCCATTTAGGTGTAACTAATTTTTCATTTTAGGGCCACATGCTTCTGACTCTGAAAGGGGGAAAATGTAATTTCTTATTGTTATTTTTGCCTAGATTTTTAGTTACAGAATAGCTGATGAAGAGGGGGTGCTGTTGACTGAGTAAACTGCTATAGTTGACTAATAAGATAACTAGCTCATTTGGTTGTAGTAGGCAGCACTTAGCAGGAAACATTTGAATATTCAGAAGCAACTAGCTGGTTGCAATCAGGAGCTTTAAGCCAGGGGTTCTTACCAAATTAGAATATACACATTTACAGGTCCTCTGTTCCTCTATATTTATTCTTTGCTCCAGTTACTATGAAGGAGGGTTAGTCTGGTTTTCGATGGACATAAGGATGGAATTTAATGGTGTTTGGAGAATGGTGGGTCACTTGTTATGGAGTAGAGGCTGCATGGCCAGTAACTGAGGGGGTGGCTCAGCATGCAGCGTGGAGATGGAGACTAGGCAGCAGATCCATTAGCCAATCATGGCTCTTAGCTGATCTCCAGGAAACAGTTACAGCTGCACAAATGCTTGGATAACTGCTTGGATTGTATACAGAAGCAAGTAGACTGGCAGCATGTAAACCTCAATGTATTAAACTGCTGTGTTTTTGTTATTGCCTCCTTCCGTAGCAACATGTCTGAATTAAGTACACAAGCGGTTGTGACAGATAAAATAAAAAAAACTTTAAAAAGATGGTATTCAACACACAATGGATGCAATGAGAGGGTAGTGAGCATTTTGATGCTCCCTTTGAACTTTGGCACCTCTGAGTTCATTGCTGCCATGCAACCGGTTAAGTATCAGTTGTGGTAACAACTGTTAGTTACCTGTAATGTTTTCCATATGAGGCAAAGTTTTCTATTAAATTGGGCAAATATCTAGTAGTCAGTGTTTTTGCCCTGCTTACATGGTTCCTTATTTATGCCAGACAAGCACTGCTTTTCAACAGAGGTCCAAGAAATTGTTAAAATTTAAAGTAAAGTTTTCCTTTCCATATTGATTTTGTATAGTAAAACAAATGTCTTGATTCTCTATCATACTCTGTACCTATGAAGACAAAAAAGGCCAAACCTTCATGCTCTGGATTTTTCTCAAAAGATGTTCTTCAGACAAAGTTTCCTTTTGAGAACAATTTTGGCATGAAGTTATTAGTTATTTGTCATCCCGAGTCACTTGAGCATATATCCCAAATTTCCATTAGTCCTTATTTTTCATCAGCTTCAATTTACCTCCCAGTAGGAGGGAGCTGATTGTGACAGAGAGAAGGAAACAGGCTGAGGTGAAAAGTTTGGCTTACTCTCCAAATGATACCATATGGTACTGCCTTGACATTACATATCTCATGCTGGGATTTTCTTTCAAGTTCCAGGAATAACATATTCTGGCAGATCATGCAAAGTGTCCCTTAGAACAAAAAAAAAAAAAACTTGATAGAATTGGATCCTCTGATTTTGTACCAAACAAGAACAAAGCATGAGCCACGGTGAGGAAACTAACAATATAGTCTAACCTTGAGACGTGGACGCTAACAGCATGCCCCCTCTTACATTATTCATATATATAAAAATACAATTTTCACTAATATTTTATTCATTGGTTTTCCTTTAACAATTGGAAGTCCTAGTGTGACTTGACAGGTATCTGATGGAGAAAAAATGGATGAGAGAAACAGAGTATTGCTTTCACCTGTGTTATTGATCCAAATTAAAGAACACCACATAAAAGAAACTCTTGCTAATAATAACTTCATCAATCACAATGTCCTCTCAAGTTGCTTTTTAAAATCAGTCAGAATTCTCTGTGGGTAGAAACCATGTTAGTACAGGTGACCAAAAAGGTACCTGAACAAAAAGCATGGTGAGAACAAGGGAACTGAAGTACTATGCACAATAATCCCTGATGGAAAGTAGCTGCTGTCTAGTTAACACTGATAGATGTCTGGGCAGTATACAGGTTACACTAACCTTTTACACCAATATGGAATGTAAAATGGAATGTGATTTTTGTTTTACTGTTTAACTATTGAATGCTACTGATAGCACACTATGCAAAGGTTATTTGCAAAAAACTATATATGAATGTGGTGGACAAAGTAAGGGTTAATCACTCTAAATCATCAAAAGGTCAAATCCTGGAATAAAAATTTGGCCACACAAACTAGGGCAGCTGGTACACTTAGATAGTTCGACAAACTTGACTCAGAGGGGCCAAAAACAAATGCACACCACACTTTTCAGATTTCGATTTGTACAAAAAACAATGACAACCATGTTTCCTTTTCCTCCTATTTCACAACTATGCTTTGTGTATGTCTGTGATATTAAATCCCCAAAAATACCAAAATGTTGTGATGTTACCTGACAAAATGTGACAAAGTTCAGGTGTAAGAATACTTTTGCAATGCACTGCATATCAAAACATATGAAACATACCAACCTTGTAAAATAAAAAAGATCTGCACACCCTGTTAAAATCCAAGGTTTGGTCATTTTTAGAGAGTTTTGTTAAAAAAAAGCCAAACTATGTTAGGTATTCATTGTATTTACTGTCAATGTTACTTAATGTTCTGCACAATTTAACTAAAAAATAAACAAAATGTTTTGGCTTAAAATATATGATGAAGTCTACATAAAGTCTACACTGATATATTTTTGAAGCTTCTTTTAATTTCATTTCATTGTTCAGTGTTCATGGATGCAACATCATATATGTACAGTGAATCTGATAAACTTGATAAACATTTTAGCTGTCTGGGTAATATTTTCCCAACATTGACTCATTTACATCCTTTAACTAAAGCCATGGTGCTTGAAGAGCTTAAATGGGATCAAAAGCTTCCCATTGTATCAGTCAGGAGATGGGAATGACAAAAAAAACACATAATTGGAAATATGAAGGAGCACTATCCAAACAGTCATTAATATGGAAAAAATATGGAAGGAAATTACATAAGTGAAAAGTTGTTTATCCAAAACTGACAGAAAAACGAAATACTTCTGGTCAGGGTCGATACTGTCGCTGGCAACACTGAAAGAGCACCAAGAACTTCTGCCAAGTACTGGCTGTGTTTTACATGTTACAATAATCTTGTATGTTCTTCAGTTGTCTGGACTGTGGAGTAGGTTCTCAAGACAGAATCAAAATATATGGGCCCAGGCAAAGTTCCCAAACCCTGTGGGAGAATGTGTTATTGTAACATGAAATTTGGGTATAATTCTCCAAACTGTATAGGGTACAAAAGCAACCGTGTTCGTTACCATACCCAGACTAAAACACGATGGATGGTATAGGACCATGCTCTGTTTTTTTTGTTTTGTTTTTTTTGTTCAGGTGGAAGAAGTATTTTAATAACTTCCAAAATTGAGACAATTATGGCCAACATATTGTGGTGTCTACCAGAAAGCTAAGGATGAGTGAACAATGATCTCAAGGATCCATCAAACAATGGCTTTACGAGAAGAAAATTAAACTTTAGGAATTGCCCAGGAAGATAAGTAAATCTTACAGAAAATATTTTGCCCACCTGAAGAGAGTTGTGTATGGGCAAAATAAATATCTTTACAATCTAACAGATTTGGGGAACTTCTGCAAGGTAAAGCAAACAAATATCACCAATCTGTCATATAAAGATTTTACTTAAAAGATGTACAATGAAAATGTGTGGTTGAGGGCAGGTACACTTATGCAACCGGGTCATTAGGTCATTAAATCTTTTTACTCTCCCCCTAACAAATTTGTGTTGTTTTCTTTTTCGTTGTACTCCACTGTGTACCACCTTGCCATGTATGTTGGCATTTTGAAAATGTCTGATACGTGGGTCTAAACATGAAAAAATGAAACAGATTATACAAAACAGTCCTCTCATGTCTTTGAAGTATGTGTATCACATTTGAAATACTGCTGTTATAAATTGTCAATGCGTATTGGCATGAAGAATGTGGAAATCACAATGTCATGAGGTGTCATGATGGGGTTTTGGGTTGGACCAAAGTGCAGACAAGAGCTTGGCAGCAGCATCTTAGTAATTCTTTGGTTTATTTTCAAAAAACGTAACAAAAACTTACATAAGCACAGCAAGTTCTCATGGCAAAAACATAGCATGGTTTTCCAAAACGAAGCATAAACAAAGCATAGTCATGGTAGGGAACGGGGTTGTGACAAAGAGGAACAAAAGTTACGTATGTAACTACGGTTCAATGAATCCCGGATGACCGCCAGAGGCGGTGCTTCAAGCACTGAATGATCATTCTTGCACATGCGCAGGTCGAAAAATTAATAACAACATGGTCACATGTCACCTACCGGTGGCTCACGTGAGTCTATATAGTCACATGACACTGGGAGCCCAGTCCCGACAATCTTCTCGTGAGCACGCGGAGACCGAGGGACCGAGCGCTCTGGCGGTCATCCGGGATTCATAGAACCGTAGTTACATATGTAACTTTTGTTCTATTTCATCCCTACTGACCGCCAGAGATGGTGCTTCAAGCACTGGATGACGCATACCAACAGGGTCCCGAGGGATCCTACGGAGGCCCCAAGGAACACAGCAACACCAGTAACCTCAGCGGGACGCAGAAGGCGGTTGCTCCAGTATTCCCTGCAGGGGATGCGGCATGGCAACGTTCACCCTGTAAAACCTGGCAAAGGTGCTTGGCGCCGTCCAGGAAGCAGCTTCACAAATGGCCTCCAGAGGCACCCCGGTCATGACAGCCCACGAGGTGGAGAGACTCCTAGTGGAGTGACAGCGCATGCCGCTTGGCAGGGGCTGATCCTGCAAGGAGTAAGCCACAGAGATCATCTCCACAATCCAATGTGCCAACCGCTGTCTAGAAAGGGCCTGACCCTTCTGAGAGCCAGCATAACAAACGAAGAGACAGTCAGTCCGACGAATGGGTGCCGCGGAGCGGACATACGCCTCAAGCGCTCGGACAGGGCAAAGAGGCTCAGAGGGGGCACCAGGATTAAATCGGGAAAGCCGGAGCGGCAGCACACTGCCAGCCACTGCAGGCACCTTTGGCACAAAGGAAGCATTAGTCCACAGTGTAACACCGGAGCCATCCGGGTTCCACCGACAACATGGTTCAGACACAGACAGAGCATGCAATTCCCCCACCCGTTTGGCAGAAGCAATGGCGGTTTTCAGGGAGAGCCACTTGAGATCCGCCCCTGTAATGGGCTCAAAATGGAGGGATTGAAGAGCCGCAAGCACTAGCGACAAATCTCACGTAGGGGCCACAGGGCGCCTGGGCGGACACAAGCGCCTGGCACCCTTCAGGAACAGCGCGACATCCCCATGCCGGCCAACAGTGCAACCACCAAACCCAACATGCCAACGGGAAATGGCTGCTACATACACCTTCAAGGTGGAAGGGGATCGCCCTAGATCCAGCAACTCCTGGAGGAAGGACAGCAAATGGGAAACAGGACATCGAATACGGTCCAGTCCCTTACCACGGCACCAGCCGGCAAAGACCGCCCACTTAGCACCATATGCAGCCCGCGTGGACGGTGCCCATGCGCCAGTCATGGTCTGTCCAACCCTGCCCCCATAATGGGAGAAGGCAGAGCCTGCACCCGTAGAGGCCAAAGACAGAGTTTCAGGCGGCCCAGATCGGGGTGGAGAATCCGGCCTCCCATCTGGGAGAGGAGGTCTCTCCTGGAGGGGAGGCACATCGGCAAGCTGGAGCAGAGCCTGCAAAGCAGAGGAAACCAGGTCCTCCCTGGCCAAAAGGGGGCTACCAGCAGAAGCTCACCCAACTGACGTATGTGGGCGAGCATCGTCTGGGTGTCTCGGGTCGCCTGATCGCGGGTTGCAGAACAAATGAGCCAGTCGTCCAAATAGGGCAGTATCCGCAGTCCCCGTGCCTGCAGGGGGGAAAGGGCCGCTGCCACACACCGGGTGAACACCCGAGGAGAAAGGGAAAGACCAAAGGGAAGGACCCGGAACTGGAAGTGCCTCCCCTGAAAGGCAAAGCGGAGAAAACGCCAATGGTCCGGAGCAATGGGGACATGAAAATAGGCGTCTTTCAGGTCGATAGCCGTGAACCAGTCTCCCGGGGAGATCGCCTGCAGGACCTCCCGGGTGGTCAACATATGGAAAGGCAGAACCTTGATGAAAGTGTTCAGACCCCAGAGGTCCAGAATTGGATGAAGACCGCCGGTCTTCTTAGGAACCAGAAAATAAACTGAATAAAAACCCCCAGGATCCCGCAGGGGGTCCACCGGAACAATCACACCCTTGGCCAGCAAGGTGCAGATCTCCCAGTCCAGGGCCCAAGCCTCCATCGGGTCGCAGATGACCGTCATCTTGGCCCGGCTGGGGGTAGGAGGCCGGTGGCGGAACTGAAGACGGTATCCCCGGGACAGAGTGGACAACACCCACGAGTCCGGGGCATGAACAGCCCTATAACTGAGCTGGCCCGGGGAGAAAAACCCTACCGCCGGCTCCGGAACATCACCGGTGGGTCCCCTGGCCCGGGAGGGCCTGGGGAAACGCCGACCGGGATGAGCAGACCGAACCGGGCACAACCCTGGGCCCCACCATGGTCCCCTTGGGCCCTAGTCGGTCTCGGTCTAGGAGCAGTGCTTGTGGACCCCAAGAAAGAGACAGGAGGGGGGAGGGAACCCCGGAACGAGTCCCTACCTTCCCCAGCAGCAGCTGGCTGGCGGGGAGGTCTATGGAAACCCGCCAGCTGCTGCCGTGTTCTTGAGGCCTGGGCTGTACGCTCCAAGGCCTCCAGCGCGGCGGAATCGAAGAGTTCCCCCGGAACCACAGGAAGAGCCCTCAGTGTTTTCATGCAAGGCTCGGTCAGGGGCGATTGCGCCAGCCACACCTGGCGCCGAGCATGGACCAATGCAGAGAGCGTGCGTCTCAGCTCACGTGTCATCAGGGCGAAGGCCTGCAGAGAGGCGTCCAACAAGCCCTGAGTTGACTGGTCCAAGGGAACTGTTGTGGCATTTTCTTATCAAAGTGGGTAGGAGTTGACTCATAACAAGAGAAAATCCAGACTTTGTCTTTATACGTTTTATTCAAAGGCATTCAGCGTTTGAATGACCGTCACTGAGCAAGTCAGTTGAAACAGAGCCCCGATCAACATTTACACACAGTATTTATACCAGAACATGACAGTGTTATCTCAACTTCAAAGAGTCTGTGTTTTATGACCCCAGACCCTTCTCGGGTTCAGAGGTGACAAAGTTATCTAGGAACCCATCTGTCCTTCCCGAGATATCACCCTTAAAGCATGAGTTTTAACTATTAAACTTCTGATAATGGCTTTTACAGCTTCCTCCTCTAACAAAGATGTTCTGAGGAGTGAGGTAACTTAAAGGTCATACAATTTGGAATGCTTACTGCAAGAATTTCCATTACAGAACCAACTCCAACGAAGAGGAGAGGCCCAACCAATCAGATGGGAGAGGGAGTTCCCTATGCGGCCCATCCGGGCACCTGAGTCGTAGGCCCTACACAGCAAATCGTCCGTGACACGGCATTGCGGTCGTGGACAACGGGCATTAGTCCTCAACGCCTCATCGGGAGGAACGATGAGGGAGGCAATGGCAGACTCGACAGGGGGCATGCAGCCCAACACGAACTTGGGTGCCTCGTGCATGGCAGCCAGGGCCCTGCCATCCGCTGTCGGGCGGGAAAAGGCCCTTGTGTCCGTCCAGCAAGCATGCAGCTCCTGGACGTATTCTGCTGAGGGAGGAACAACAAAGGCAGCCTCGGCATCACGGCGCCTAAAGAAGGCGCTAGATGGAGCAGGCTGGGCCAGGGGAACGTCCAGCTGCAAACGGCCCAGAGCCGTTTTAATGGCTGCAGACACCGGTTCCCCCGCACCTCCCAGGGAGGCAACGGAGCCCGAACCTGAGGTCCGGGAACCCAATTCCGGAAAGGCCTCTCAAAAGAGGGTGCCCGAGGCTGCAACCGAAATAACCGAGGACCTGGCCTGTTCAGGAGGGGAAGAATCACTGCGGTCACCATCCCCCCGGAGAGAATGAAGGAGGGCCTTCATCTGGGCCAGCTCCGTAGAAAGTTGGTCCACTCTAGAGGACAGTCCCGGGGGGCCTCGCTTCTTGGCTCTCCTCCCAGAAGCCAATGGCACATCCTCAACAGACCGTTTTGTGGAGGCCGCACCCTGTCCAAGCGGCAATGGATCCTGCTGGACAGAGACCATCCAGTCAACAGGCTTCTCCACCGAGGACAGCCGGGCCAACTGCACCGCTCGGGGCAGAAAGCTGCAATTAGAGCAGGCATGATCTGAAAGCGCCTCCCTGAGATGGTCAACACAAAGGCAGGGAGGCACATGTCATGATCGTCCTCCGGCTGTAGGGGAGCCGAACAGGACGCACAACAAAGATTGTCCATGACCCAGTGAACAGATGGGGTCGGACGGGCAGAAAAAACGCCGTCAAGACCCTGTTATAGCAACAAGCCGTAGGACTCAGCACGAGCAGAAACGCCATCGTCTGGTCGGACAAACAGGAATAAACAAAAGCGAGCAGTAAACTATTGCCGAAACTAAACGGACTCAGCACGAGCAGAAAACGCTACCGGCGAGCCGAACAAACTTACCAGAAACCCTGGAAGAAAAGGCAGCTTGCGCAGCCTCTGGAGGGCAGAATCATCCGCAGCTCCGACCACAAATGATCACGAGGCTCCCAGCAGCAAGCAGCAAGAGGAACGAGGAACAAACAAACACAAGTCAACACCTGCATTCATCAACCTGCGCGCGAGAAGAAAGAAGGGACTGGGCTCCCGGTGTCATGTGACTATATAGACTCACGTGAGCCACCGGTAGGTCACATATGACCATGTTGTTATTAATTTCTCGACCTGCGCATGCGCAAGAATGATCATTCAGTGCTTGAAGCACCACCTCTGGCGGTCAGTAGGGATGAAATAGAACCAACAACACACAATGACACAAAACCAACTAATATACTGAGGGTTAACAAAGGCCAGGTAATCAAAGAAACAGGGAACAGGTGTGACAAGGAGGCAGAAGGAACAGGTGAAACAAATACAAAGACTGAGCATGGGTGAAAAGACTAATAAACAATAAACAGAAAACACAGACCAAGCAAAACTATAAGCAAGATAATTAATCAAATGAAGCATAAGGAAACTAGAATAACCATGAACTAAAGTAAACAGAGAAACTAGAGGGAAACATAGGAACACCAACAACAACAACCTAAGAACAAACAAAGAGCCCATAAGGAGAACCTGATTTATAAAATTAAACAACCCAAACATAAACAATTACTAAAGCTAAGGAAGACCTGGAAAGAGAACAAATACCTAAGCATAAATAAACACAGAGATACTAAATGAGAATCCAAGAATGACAAAGAACTATAATAACAATAATAATAATAATAATAATAATAATAATAATAATAGCACACAAAGTAATAAGAAAGCAACCACGAAAGGAACTAAGAGTGAGAAGAAGAAAACAACACACACTAGGAGGCGGTAGAGGGAGGAAAATAACTAATAAACATGATACAAAAACCAAAATAGAAGCATCTAAGCAAAAGTTAAAACACAAAGCCACAAAACAAAGTCCAAAATGTCACATCCTGACATGAGGTACATTATGTTTGCTGTTCATCACCCTCTTTTTTAAATTTGTTTATTCATCATATTTTAAGAATCAAAAGGAAATTAAATTTCAATGCTCTGTAAGTGCTTCAAGTGGTCCAATACCATATTACCAATAGAAAGTAGGTAATGCCATCAGTTTTATTCTCAGTTTTAAGCATCTGGCATGGCGAGGCAAGTGAAGCCTCCAAATAATGTAGTGTGATAATGATTGATGTTATAATTGGGTCAGCAATATTTTAATTGCAGTTGCATTGATTTTGCACGTATGCACTACAGCTAGTGCAGTATTCATGGTTTGTGAGAATTGAAGCTCATACAGGGATATTTTTCAACACATCCAAAAGTATGGTCAGCGTTGTGTTCGCTAAACTGTCAAAAGCATAGTAAGCAATGTTGGTGCATTATTTTTCTATGGCATTGTAACTTCCTAAAAGGCAGATAAGCTATAATGTTATGAGTAAAAAGGTGGAAAATGTTTAGAAATAATTTATTATGGTTTGATTTTTTTGTTAAAAAAAACTGCCATTTATACAGGAATGGGTATACGTTTTTAACAATCTATATAGGCAATTCTAATGGATCAAGACCAATTCTCCACCATAAATGACTGAATGACGTTTTAAATATATGGTACTATATATCATATTTTTTCTTTTTTCTCTTTTATTAAATGATCTTCCTTGGTTGTTTGATGGTTCGAAGGTTAATCCAGACACCTGCCTTTGTAATCCAGTTGCCAGTGTTCTGAAGGCTTTCACAGCAATGTTAAAACACAACTTGACTTTTTCAAAGACAAATAACAGGGTAAAATGCCAACTAGCTAAGCTGCGATACCAGCTGTCAGACCCAAGAATAGGTAAAAAGAAATCTCATGGTCTGGCACAGGATGGACTATCTCTTGGAACAGATCTGTCTTCAGAGAAAAAACATAAGTCTTTCAGCTAACATCAGTAGAGTTCTCCTGTACCTGAAAAGTTTTGTTTCCTCTTTCATGAAGTTACAAAGAAGGACAAAAAAGGCAACTGGTCTTTCCAATGTTTTGGTTTGAAAGCATAGCCAAGAAATCCTAATTAGCTAGTAAAAAGCTAAATTATTTTTTAGAACCTCACTTTCATGTTCTTCACTCATCATGCTTTCAATGATTTGGGGAATTGATATTAGTTAATCTGCTTTGAAATGTGTGAATTATAAAACCTCATCTGGGTGTACTAGATTAATCTTTTTACAGTTTTTGTTTTTTATAACTAAAACTAAACTTAACCCTTGATTAATAATGATATCTCTGTTGTATTGCAGTGTGCAATATGCTGGAATCATTGAGGTCCCATTTGTTCTAAAGGAAACCTCAATGTGAATCAACATATACTTGTTTTAAAGGATGGAAATTTTCCTACCGTCATGGAAGTAGTCTCGTTCAGCATGAAGCTTATCTAAATGATATCCTATTGCCCGCAAAATCTCAAGACTGTGCAACTGGGGACATTTGAGATATTTTTGGCCCAATTATTGAGTACAATACAATGTAACCATCTTTGAAACACTTAAAGTATTTGAAAAAGAGTGTGCCATTTTTCCAGAAGAGTTTAAGAATTTGTAAAATCTATACCAAGACAGATGAATGAATGGCAGCACTAAGAGACCCAACCCCTATACCATGAAACACTTTGGTTTACATGCTGTATAACTATCACGTTACGTGTTGGGTTGTGAGATTTACTTTGATTGTCTGGAATTGTGCATCAATTCTAATACAATGCCTTGCAAAAATATTCTAAATAGTCAATTACCTTTTTCACCTTTCGTCACGTTGCAACCACCAACGTCAATGACTCTGTTCATGTTCAGATGATGGATTGAGCAGAGCTCTGTGAGATGTTCAAAGCTTGGAATATTGTTTCAAAACCTAAATCTGTTTTCAACTTCTTCCTCTGCTTTCTCCCTGACCTGTTTGTTGTATTCCTTGGTCTTCATGATGCTGTTTGTTTTCTAATCTTCTCTAACAAATCTTTGAGGTCATCACACTGCATCTTTACTTAGAGTGAGAATAGATTAAACACAGGTAGACTTCATTTGTTAAGTAGGTGACTTCTGCACTAGATGTTAGGGATCTCAGAGTGAAGGAGGCTGAAAAGCATGTATTATTTAACTCTCACCTTACACTTATGCACTAGTCTGTATTAGTCTATTATGTAAAATCTTTCTAAGGTTTATTTATTAAATAAATCTTATCGTCTCCCTTTTGACCCTTTGCTTTATATTTATACCCAGATGTGTACGGACATACAGGAGCAGACTGTTGTGCAGAATGATTAATGTCTTTTTCATTTTAATTGAGTAACATGTTTGGCTTCAATGACTAAACTGAACAATGAAATAATAAGTTATTTTAGTTTCAACGCGAAGAGGAAATCCTGACAGTAGTTCTGTTACCATATCTGAGCTTATATGTCAATGTTGTGGTGTAATGTAGGCAAAATTGCCACCAATAGTAAATCCGTGCCGATGAAGTTAGCTGTAACCTCTTTTTTGGATATCTTTATATGGCATTATAGGCATAAACCTTTTGTTTCTTATTTTGGATAAAGTAAAGTGGTGTGCTGCTCTGCTGGCTGTCGTGTCTAGGGGGGGATCAGGGCAGCAGGATAGAGGGTGGCATGGAGGGGTGCAGTGTGTGGGGTGGATGGGTTGTGTCCTCTTCTTGGATGTGGGATCACTGGCATTTGGATTGGGGTCTTGCCCAGCACCAGTCTAGGCTAGCCCAGCCCAGGTTCAGGTGCTGGGGCAGTCTGCCTGTCAACACCCCCGGAGGGAAGGGGACCACCTCCTGGGTCTGGGGGCTGGTTCCCCCTATGGGGTATCGGCACCTGGACCTGGGAGTATAGAGTATGTTTAGGGAGTGTGAGTGAGTGTACAACGTCCATTGTTGTTTTTATGCTAGGTGCATGGGTGTGAGTGCATTTATGTATACGCATGAGGGTCAGAAACTGTGATTCTGACTGAGTGTACCTGTTTTTTGTGTCAGGTTGGGTCTTGGACTGCCCCCTCTCCTGGATCAGTGCCCGCTGGTGTACTTGTGGTTCTCCGTGTCCGGGGCTGGGTGCTTTGGTGTGTGCCAGCTCACTCCTGGTGGCTGCTTGCCGGGGCCTGGACCCCTGGGCTCTGTCAGGCCTCTGATTGGGGAATGATATGTCCTGGAGTCTCGGGTCTCTGGGTCCATGACTGGATCTGCTCGGGCATAAACGGCTGCCGGCGGGGCCTGTGGGCTCGTCGCTGCAGCTCCCTGGGGCTTCTGCACTGTGGCTGCTGGGTGGTTCCCCTGGGACTCTCTGGGGTTCCTGTGCTCTGAGGGGCCTTTGGATGGCTATGGCTCTGATCTCCTCCGTATCTGTCACAGGCCCAGGGGGGAAGGTCTGTGGCTCCTCGCATTCACTTTTGTGTATTTTTATGGAGAAACCTTGTTTACACAAGCACACTCACACTCAGGCCCACAGGCGTTTAGATTCAGGTGTTAACAGATACACAACTCTTCTGTTGAAGTCATCCATTGTGGTCGCACAGTTTGACATGCGCAGCTCAACAGACATCGCAGCTCTGATGTCACCGGTATTTTAAATCTGCCGAAAATAAGTGACCTATGGTCCCCCTTCCTCGTTTTTCTTCAGACCTGACCCATCCTCGACCAGTGGAGAAAATAAATCAACATCAAAGTAATGAAGTTCTTTTTATATTAAATTGGATAGGTGTATTTAGAAGTCTGGGCAGGATGAGGCATAGTGAAGGTGATTTAGAATCACCAGTAGTTAATCTAAGGTATCAACTTGTTGCATCCAATACTGATTGAAGTGTTTTATGCTGAGCTGTGTTTTGATTTGCTGCGTAAGCACTGCTGAATCGTGCGTGTTCATGTTTTGTCCGGCTGATCCCAAATCAGCCAGGAGTTAGAAGTTGGACTTTTAAAAGTTTTTCATTCAAAGCAACTACGGTCTGGGCCTCGCCTGACCACTCCTTTGTTCCAGTTTTATTACTGGAGATTTTCCACTGAGTTCCTGCCTCAGAGTTTATGACTCTTTGTTCGAGATTTGGGGCAATCAGCTGTACGGCTAAAGGGGCGTGGCCCCACCGTTTTATCAGCTGTTCGCTTTAATCGAGACATCAACACAACAGGAGGATTTCTTTCCATTTAACCCAAATTGCACATTTTGTCCATAAAACTACTGGTTTGATCTTCATAGACACTAAATGCATATATATTTT